>NW_016817363.1:1819647-1836842 GCF_001698545.2 Rhinopithecus bieti | reverse complement strand
AATAATACATTTTACTTCCCAGGATTTTATAAAGATTTTATGGGGTAATAGAATAAAATTTTGAATTGCCACCTGATGTTATTGGTGATTATCTAAATTTAATTCTATAGAGGGCTACGGGAAACTAGGAAATAAATAGTAAACTATTACACTAAGAAAGGTATATCTATATCTATCTATCTACTTCTTCCTCCTCACAGAAAAAGAAACAAAGACACTAAAACTCAGAAAAAAAGCCTGTAGTTAAGGAAGTCAGACACCAAGTTCTTCTTGGTTGCTATGTTCCTGAAATATACAGACACTTCTCTACCTTATGGTTAATGTTTTTTATTAAGAGTCAAATAAGTTGATAGTGAAATAGATGACTAAAGGGGTAGCTAAATAAATATTGATAAGAGCTCCATTTTACTCGTCCAAAATGAAAACTTATTCCTTTCTGACAAAAATTCTGTGAGATACCCTTCTTGAGTGAAGTAAAGAGTTGGGAAAAACTAAATGAATTTTTTTCAAGCACTTTTTGAGCACCTGCTATGTTCTAAGCACCATGCTCTGTAAGATTCTGTGGTTTAGAAAACACTGTGTGGCTCTTAAAGTTTAGTGAAAGGCAAAGGTAAGTAACCCAGCTGTCACGGTTCAGTGCTGTGAGGCTGAGACACAGGGCATTTCACCCAATTTGGCCTCAGGAGTGGGGCATGAGGTGAGAACACAGCAGGGCATTTCACCCAGTGTGGATCCAGGAGCAGAGTGGGAGGCAGCAGGGTGGGGAACAACAGGAAATCTTTCGCAAACAAGTAAGGAGACAAGCTGACGAGCTGAAATTTGAAAGGGGAAAGAGGGTAATTGCATGAAGAGTTGAAAGAAGAATATTTCATGTAGGAAGAAATACAATCTCAAATGCCAGAGTGTGAGGAGAGCACTTCCAGAAGCCAAAATTTGCCTGATCCCACTGGATGATGCAATGCAAATGGAGTAGGAAATGGAGCTGGAGAGATAAGCAGGGCCAATCATGAATGACCTATTAAACTATATTTAAAAGTTCAGATTTTATCTTGAGGACAATGAGATTAATGAAGAGATATTATATTCACATTTGCAATTTAGGAAAAAAAAATCTGATTGTAGTGTGGTGAATGTGTGGCAGTGAGCACGAAGAGAGGAAAGCTAGAGACAAAGAAACCATTTTTAATATTTTCTCATTTCAGCAATTTAGGCCCTCCCAGAAATAAACGTTGATGTCTGAAACAAGGTTAGTGGGAGTACGGACTGGGAGTAAAGAATGAATCTGATATATATATATATACACACACACACAGGTATATATACATATATATTTGTATATATACATATATATGCATATATATATGCGTATATATACATCACACTCATATAATATAAAATTGATCCTCAATACATGACATAAACCACAGAGCATGACATAAACCACGAAACATGAGGATCAATTTTTTATGAGTGTAGTGAAGGGGAGACAGCAGTCAAGGGAGATGCTTCGCTTTTTTTGCTTAGACAGTTCTACCTGATGACACTGTTAACTAAGATAATAAAACACAAGTGTTTTGTGGGAAGGAAGATAATGACTTTAGTCCTGAGTTTGTTGAATCTTGGGTGTCTGTGAGGCAAACAGTAGAGATACAGAATAGTCCACTAGAATGTAGGTATAACAATCATGAAAAAAATCTGGGCTGCAGGTGGTGCTTTAGCTTCTGAAGCTAGAAAATAGGTAAGATCCTTTGATGAATATATAGATTGAGATGAAGAAAGAGGTAAGTGATCAAACTCTTAAATACAGATAGTTAAGGAAAGGACAAGATAAGCCTAAGAGTTAATCTAAGAAGGCTGACTACAAGGATAAGAGGAAAAGCAGTTAAATTTGGTGTCCTAGAAACCAAGGGAAATAAAAAATAACAACTGAAAGGAGTATCAACAGAGCCAAATAGTTCAGAGAAAAACAAGATAACAGAAATTGTCCATAGACCTAGAAACAATATGATAATTGGTGAGCTTCCTGACAGTAATTTCATTTGAGGTTAAGGAGAGAATCCAGATTGCACTGAAGGTTGAGGTGTGGATGGGAGATGACGATGTGGTGTAGGACAATTCCCTCAAGAGATTTGGAAAGAGAGATTGAAAGTAAATAATGTGGGAAAAAATAAAAAGTAAAAAAGGGACGCATGTTCTCAGGATCTCCTGAAAGCTAAGTCACAGGAAAAAAGAAGAAAAAAAAAAATAAATAAAAAACAGAAGTGGAAAAAAGTTTAGGGAGAAATTTCTTTTGACAGCAAAAAGACTGTATCGTATGTACATGCTTATGGGAAGAAGCTAGTACAAAATGAAATAAAAGTAGGAAAACAAATGATGAAGTAAGACCCACTGAAAGTGATCCAGAGGCACATCAAATACATTCCTAACTATTCAGCATGAACACTTTCTCTATCTCCAGTCTCTGAGACTCAGTACTTGAATAGATTGTCCTTAATTAGGAGATGCAGTGTGGTTTGGTGGCCAGAACATAGCCCTGCAGTCAATTATTCTAGATTTTATTCCCAACTTTATCAGTACCTGTCTATGTGAAAGTGAACAAGTGGCTTAACTGGTGTGTCACGTAAATGCAAGGTCTTTGCTCTATGTCCTTTTATTTAAGAGAGAGAGAGAGAGAGAAAGAGAGAGAGACTGTCAGTCAATTGTACCACAGGTAGTAATTCTCTGGGATATTTTTAGTTGTGGATTTTTTTTTCTGTTTTATAAATGTGCATGGTTTTATATTAGGGATATAGAGGCTTTTTTTTTTTTTAATCACAACATATCTATATTTCTTCTCCTCACACTGTGTCCTGTGTTGCAATTCAGATGTAACTACAACTTTAGTAATGCGGAATCTTAGAACTACTATATAGCTTTCTGTGATAGGTTTTGGATTGTTGAGGATGGCACCTAGTATGTCCACGTTATGTTCTGAAACACTATCATTGATTTATAGTTCATTGCAGTCGTTTTGAAGATGTTCTCTCATCTGAGAGTCAGTAACTGTGAACTCGAAACAATGGAACAATCGGACATTCAGGAGCTCTGAATTCTAAGTCCAGCCATAGTTCTTGATGGGCTGGTCCTTAACAAGCCATTGTTTTTCTCTGTGCCTGATATTCTTCCCTGTAATATATATATGATCTTTCAGGTTTTCACTGCAAAAGTCTGTGAGAACATATTGCAAGACAGTGTGTGAATTTGAGAAAACGACCCTTAACCCCAATAGCCAAAAGGAGGATTAGGAACTCTGTAAATAGAGATTGCTAAATATTTGGAATCAACTACAGTCTGCTGCCCTTGGGTTTGACTTGTGATGACCGGTCCCCTACCCAGAGGCCCTACAAGAGTGGAATGCTGAGGTGGAGAGAGTCCTCATCCTGCTTCCTCCTTGTCACACACTGAACCAGTCAGTTGCCCAAGTACCATCAGTGTCTCCTAATGAAGATTTACAGGGATCGTTTGGCTGTCAGGTGCTTGCTTCTGCAAGCAGAAAATGTTCCTGTTTTATTCGTCACTACACGGAGTCCCTAATGGGCAGTAAGAATGAGAAAAGATAAAATTCATTATTGAACTCCTTCATCCTCTTTTGTCCTCCTCCTTCCCCCAGACACATACTTTCTCAGGGACAGCCTAAACAAGTGAGTAAAAAAGAAATTCACAGTCAGACTATAAACCCTGCTATTTGTAGTCAGTGCATAACCTCTGTGATGAAATTTGTGAGTAATTCACTCCCCACTTAAGCCTACCGACGTGTGATCTAATGTTGCCACCCTGAACACTAATGAAGGAAGTCAGACGGCAGTACAGCTTGCCCTTGGGGACTCATTTCTCACATCACCAAAAACTAATTTCTGTTGTTTTCAGCCATCTGGTAGCCTGGGTTGTGAAGATGAAGTTGCATTCAAGTAGTGCCTATGAGCAAAGGCCCAGAATTGACTGGGATTCAAACTCATTTTCTGCCCCTCACCTAGCCCCCTCCATACCTCAGTTTCCCACCCATAAATAAAAACTTCATAGGATATCATTTCTTTATTATAAGAAGTTACTGAAGTAATATTTGTTAAATACTCTATATTGGGTTTTATGTATAATAAATGTTTAATGAAAGTTAGCTATTAATTACATTGTTAGTAGTAGTGGTGTTGGAAGTATTAGAAGTAATAGTATTTTTGAATGTCTACCTGTCTGTGACATAGGCCTTATTAATTCATGTTTTAAGTTCTAAGATACTTCATGCAGCCTGTTATACACAAAGATGATATTTAAATGCTTTCTATTGTGATGATTAATCCATGTTCATTACGTTGCTAGATTATAAGTAACCAGGTATTGCCACATCTTAATAATACAGTAATGTAATCTTATGCTAAATAACATTGTTTTTCTTTTGCTGGTACTTGGAAAAGACATTGGATTATATTTATATACAAATAAGAAAAGAAATTTAAATAACAATGATAAAAAAATAATATATTATTAGTTTGCATAAATGTGCATGCTGTCTAATGTCTAAATAAGATATATTCTAGTATTTTTAAAAGCAAAGATATTTTCATCTTACTAGTTTGTGTATTTCCTACAGCACTCGAATGGCCATTGTGAAGGGTGTTCTTACCTTCACAATGTATGTGCTTTAGGATAACTTACAGATTTGGTAAGCAAATGACAAGCATGAATGTTAAAAGCACCTTACTTCTTAACACAGAAATTCAAATTAAGTTATAAAACCTTGAATCTGCCACTTCCAGTTGTATGGCTACAAGCCTAATCTTACTGACATGGCTACATATTCCATTTGCTTTTGTTTTCACAGTCCCACCAAAGA
The DNA here is from genome assembly GCF_001698545.2 of Rhinopithecus bieti. Lineage (NCBI taxonomy): Eukaryota > Metazoa > Chordata > Mammalia > Primates > Cercopithecidae > Rhinopithecus > Rhinopithecus bieti. Next base: position 1,831,975 of record NW_016817363.1, on the reverse strand, counting down.
TCTCCAACATCTCCTCGGATGTCACTGTGAATGAGGGCAGCAATGTGACTCTGGTCTGCATGGCCAATGGCCGTCCTGAACCTGTTATCACCTGGAGACACCTTACACCAACTGGTAAGCAATGCTCCAGGTTCTAATATGCCACATACTGTTTAAAATATCCTCATGCTCCTGAAATTCTGTTGAATCAAAAATATCAATTCAATTCAGAATCAGAATTGAAATTCTGTTGAATCAGAAGGACATGCATGTATCTTGTTATTAAAATACTAAGAGAATGGCAACATAGGTCTTATTTAGGGTCCTCATGGTCTTTGCTAGGGTGTTAATCTCTATAAGGTTTATAATCATTGTACTGAGTATATATGTAGATTGATCTATCTATCTATCTATCTATCTATCTATCTATCTATCTATCTGTAAAATTTCAGTTTCAATAGAACAGCCCCCTGCAATGCAACAAATACAGAAGCATTAAATGGCTTGATATTATATGTAAAATATATGCCAGTTTGGTGATTGAGTGTCTTGGGGTAATATTTTGTCTGAATTAATTTTACATAGTTATTTGTAAGTTTGTTTGCGTTGCTTTTAACTACAGTTTTCTAACTTGTAGCACCTTGTGAAGAAATATATCAGGAAAATACAAAATTGTTTCTCACTTTTATTGTACTGTCCTTGGCATCAGGTTCTGTGATGGGCATCAGACATGGACTAAGTTGCATGAACTCATTATGAGTCTCAGCTATTGATACTAATTCAGTCAAAATCAGAAACTCATTTCCCTGGAATGTCTTCAGCATCCTTTCTTCCCCCTTCTCACCATCATCGCCATGAAAATGTTCCCAGGCCTCCTGCTTTTTGAACTTTATTTAAATGTTTGAGCAAATTATTTAAGATCAGCTGCATACATACTCCTCTACTCTACCAATTACATTTTCTGGTATGCAAAACTATGTTTTGTCAAATAACACAGTCTTTATAGAATGTAGCATTCTATTTAAATCTTCCAGAAAGATAGGCAATAGGTCAATTTTTCTTATAAAATATTATTGATTTTGTAGAGAACCCACAAACTATATATTATAGTCACAAAATTTTCTCATGTAAGCAACTAGAGATTTGTTACAACATATTCATTTTAGAATGAACACCATAAAAATGTTATGCAAGACTAGATGCACAACAGGAGCTAAATTGAGACATTTCTAAAAAATCCAGGATAGCATTTGGTTATAATGTCTTTAAAACTATCTGTATTTCGTGGTGTGAAAAGATGGGTCCTCTGTTTGATGGTAGATCCCAAATTAATTTCTCAAGTAAAATTTGGACCAACCTATAGAATAGTTTTATATTTAGGCAGATATTCTTATTAGAGGCCTCTATTTTCTTGAGAAAGTGTCACTCACAACTCATCCTTATTAACACAGGCAATTTCTCATTTATTGATAATATATACATGAGACATTTATTTGGGAGAGAAATCTCAAACTCATTGACTCGCGTAGTTATTTTAGACCTCATGTGGAAAAAAAACATGTATAAAGGATTGTCTCGAGTACAAACGTGCAGATATTATATCTTTCCCTTGGAATGAATTAAACCTTCAGAGCACATTCTACTTGGATGGCATTGTGTTGGCTCCAATCCCATGCCACCTACCCGTGTCCCAAGTAGCATTGCTTTTACTGAATAGCAATTTGGTGTAGAAGCTATTGGCTCATATTTAAGGATTTTATAAAAGACACCTTCTAAAATCATTGTGTTTACTGTAATGTTATAATTGAGAGATCGTTAATTGTTTTACAGTTTTCCTTTGAGAAGACCATTTGAGGAAATTTGTTTTGTTTTTCAGTATCTCTACTTTCTTATTTCCTAAGCAATCATTTGCTTTTTAAGAAAGGACCCAGTGAATTTTCATAAGTGATTGTATGCCCTTTATTGTAAACTTAGAGTCAAATTTATGGACCATCTGTAAAAATATATAAATTATTATACATAAATTACACATTAAAAATTGATTATAAACAAGCTATGTAGAAGTTTATGGGATCAAGTCCATTTCAGATCACACTTGTGCTATCATCTTGTTTTCTTACCATTATTTTTATTTTGTCTCACCTTTTCTAATTAATTTAAATGTCTTTATAAAGATACTATTTATAATTTCTTACTCTTTTGTGGAACAAGGTGGTAGATAAAAGAAGGGATATGGGAGTTAGAAAGGAAGAAAGAGTATTCAAGTTACAATCAAATAATGAACTGCATTAATAGAAAGTATTTATTTTGCCACAATGTTGACTAGCAAATAGGCTTTTCAAGAAAAATTTTCTATGGCTGAATTGAACCTAAAGATAGATTCCTTTTTATCCCTTGAATTTACAAAACTTCTGATGTGGAACCAGAGTTTCAGAGCCTTTCCCACCTTGTCTAGGAGTTCGGGTAGTCATAGCTAACTCTCATAAACTTTCCCATGATAATGAACATGTGATTTGACCCCTTGTTTTTCTGTAATGTTTCAAGTCACCAAAAGACCAGAGGCCAGAGTAAAGGCTGTATTTACATAAACTCAGAGGACCCTGGAGACTTCAGTATCAACCAGGAAATAGATACACTCACAGGAATTCTCAGTAGTCAGTAACCTCTGCCAGCAAACCACAGCCTGTGTATCAAATTTAGTCTGCTCCATTTATGTACTGCCTGCAAGTGAAGAATAGTTTTTTAATTGTTAAATGGAAAAAAATCAAAATAATTTTATTTCTTTGACTTGCAAAAATCTCTCTCTCTATATATATATATATTTACACACATATATATAATTCAAATTTCAGTGTACATACATAAAGTTTTATTGCAACCCAGCCATGCTCATTCATTTACAAATTATCTACGGTTGCTTTTGTTCGAAAACAGCATCACTGAATAATTGCAACAAAGATCACTTGTCCCACAAATGTAAAATATTTTCTATTTGGCCCTTTATCGAAAAGTTCATAGACTCCTGCTCAAGGCCATGGCTTGGGACACAGGACAAGGATTTGCTGCACTCATCCATGGCTGGGTAGGGCTTTGGGGATGTCCCCCACCAAGCCCCTTCAGACATCTTAAAGGAAACAACTTTACTCTTCTACGATCTTCCATCTATTCCCACTTTGTAAGTCAGATTCTATTCTGGCACATGCAAAACTCGCTTTCTGTTGCATTTGCAGACTTGAGGGCAGACTACTATTCTCCCTTCCATTCCCACGCCTCCTCTTTCATTTCTTTTACATCTGACCTAAATAACCAACTGATCATAATCGTATTCCTGGTGATAGGAGAGAGAACTTTCCCTTGCTATTTTATAAAGGAAACTAGGATTTTTGTTTGTTTGTTTTCATGTTTTTTTTTTTAAATTTCTTTCAAAATATGGAAACAGTAGGTGATTCTTTTCAGCCTATAATGTGAAGTCTTCCTTGGAGACTGTAAACAAGCTATGTGGGAGAGACCCAAAGAAGAGACTCTGCTCCCTGTGTGACAGCAAAGCTGCCTGCAACCCGTGGCCATGTGAGGAAAAAAAAATGGCTAGCTTTGTTCAATTATTAATTGTGCCTTCAACAGTACAGAGTGTGACTGCCTTGCAAAGGAAATGTACCTGTAATTAGCTCGACCCCACAGGGACATTGAGCCCTGGATAGGGGAAGATTCTACTCAGGGTTCACAATACTTGATTGTCTGTCATTTGATGACATGAGAGAAAGAAAAGAAAGAAATATGCATGGTATATTTTTATGAGGAGAATACTTATTACTTCTTAATTTAGTTTAAAAAAATTGGCAAGGCCATTTTGTTTCTTTCTTTATGTGCCTGAAATTTCCTTTTCAAGTATACTGCAAGTGCTTTTAAAAGGTAAATTAGAAGAATGGTGAATTTTCATACATACAAAATAAAAAACACCTGAATTAGATGAAGTTGAAGACATTTATACATTCTCTGTGTGCCTTCTTACATTTCTGATTTCTTAATTTTTCTCCCCTCTTCAGTTATATAGTTCAAAATGATGTGTCACACATGTGGTTATTAAATATGACCTATTTTCTCCCTTAATTAAGTTAGACTTTCATAATCCTGTGACTCCCAGAGGGCAATTGCACCGTAGCGTGTATTTTCTATGGAGTGTTTGATCTTCCTTCTGTGAGCAATGCTGCTCCCATCTTCATTTAACTTTGTTTCTAAATCTTTATTCTCACATTCATGAGGAAGTCCCTTTCTCAAATGTGCATCATGTGTTGTCAGGATTGCTCAGGGTCACAGAAAGAGTTTCTATGCATTTCATTTCTGCAAAGGTTTTCACAACCTCCGTAGCTCTGTAGCACTGAAAAACTCAAAAAGCACACTGAGGATTTAACCCTTTAGGCTGAGAACAACCCAAGAGGTACTGTGTAATTTTCTTTTTCAGCCACAAGTCAGATCTCACTTAAAAGTATTTTGCTATTTGATGGAGTGAGTGGGAAAATATTGTGCTTGGAGAAGCTAAGAGGAGTCCGAAAAGTGTGAAATCCCATTTTCTCATTGGACGTTGAGTTTTAACCACTTGATCTGAGATTCCCCTTTCAATTCATTTCCAAGTCTGAACCCTTGACTGATGGTACTTTTTAATTTCATTAATGCTATTACTCCCATCTGTTTTACTTCTAATTGTAAACTCACCCAATATGACCAGCCTAGACTCTGACCTCATGGGCTTGAGAGAAATATATAATGTTAAACTGAACTCATTTGCTTAAGTTGCATTACAGAAGTACCTGTTGTGAGTAACATCTGGTCCTTCAAGTTAGCATGTTAGAATTTGTATGATTTCATATTTAACACAAAGAATACATTATCTACAGGTTACGTTTCAGGAAATTATTTCTCTGGGGCTTTCTTGTGTGGACCCTCCAGAAGATTCAGTGAGTCAAACCTGGTAACATATGGATGTGGAATAGTCAAAGTTATGCATTTTGCAGGTAAAGACTGTTGACCATGCAGTAACATTCAAAAGAGAATAATGACGCAATTTATTCTATTAATTGCTTTCATTTATCTCTTACATTTTTAATTTTTTAATATTTTCATTTTTTTCTTTAAAAAGAGGAGAAAATAGATAAAAAACAATCTTATGCTTTATGTTCAGTGTCTTACTTGTATATTGGTTTTAAAATATGTCATCCATCAATACAGAATTATACTCAGATTAATCTTGATCTCCATCTCACAATTTGTTCATTTGTCAAGAATTATTTAGAGTGTTCACTCTGTAAACAGACACAAGGAAGAGCAAGACAGACATGGTCCTTGCACAAATGAAGCTTACAGTTCAACAAGAAAGCAAAGCATTAAACTAATACACACGCCTCTTGACTTAGGATGGGCTTATCCAGATATAACCCCATCCTAAATTGGTGCACATGCTAAATGCATATGGCTTTCACACCATCGTAAAGTCAAAAAATTGTAAGTCCAGCCACCATAAGTCAGGACATCTATAATTGCATGAAGAGCCCCATAATTAGATTCATTACGAGGAAAAATTACGGCATTCAATGAGACCATAAAACAGGGCCATGTAGCAAAATCTGCAAGACCAGCAAAGCTCAACTGAGAAGTATTATGCTGAAACCTCAAGAATGAATAGGACCTAGCCAAGAAAATAGGGGAAGAAAGAATATCCCAGGCATAGAAAACAACATATATAATGGCCTAGAATGATAATGCATTTAAGAATCCAGGCAAGCATCTGTATGTGAAATCATGATGTAGGGGTTTTGTTATGCTACTTTTCTTTTAATATTTAAATCTCTTCTTTAAATCACACTTTTTTTTTTTTTTTACTTTTAATATATCCATTTCCTTCTTCCAAGAGCACAAAAATAAATTTTAAAATGTTTGCTATATTTTATTTTCAGTGCCTTACTTGTATATTGATATTATATATACCAATGTATATACTACTATATATACTATAGTAAATAACAGTGTATCTACTACATTATACACACACACACTCACAGAGAAAGTTATATACTTTCCCAGTATAGTCTCAGTATAACAGTAGCAGGTATATAGACAGCTGTTTGTGTGTACAAAATATCTTAAATTTAGATTTGAAACATGTTTTCCCAATACAGATAGCTCCATAATGGCTTAATCAAGTAAATACAAATTCTTTTTTAGTAACCTTATTGTTAAAACAAATGGATCATTTAGAAAATGACTACAAAATTTAACCACATGATTACTGGCCTCGGCAACCCAAACTTTAAAAATCCTGTATATGTTGACAGTAACTGACATGATCAGCCTTTAAGTCATTGAGAAGATCTGTGCAACCTAATGTGCTGGCTATTCTTGCAAGTGTTGGACAAATGCCCTAGCATCACCCTACAACCCCACTCCTACCCTACACAGATGTGTCATCAGATTCCTAGGGCACTCTGCCTGAAGAGAAGTGAATCAGCCTGGATGTGTTCTTAGGGGATTAGATTGGCCATCAGTGCTCCAAGACATGGTGGAACTTTGGGTGGGGAGAGGTAATAACTTAATCAGAAACTTTGTCCATGGCCTAGTAAAACAGAAATAGAGTCCGCATCTCTCAGCATCTCACTCCTTCAAATACTTCTTGCCACTATTCCAACTAGTGTGTGTTTAAAATACATTTAAAAATAGAATACGTATCATATATTACCTTGAAAATTAAAATAATATGTAGGCAAAGTTCTTGATGTCATGTTAGCTATTCTTGATATTATTATTATTACTATTTATTGTAATTATTAACTATATATTAGCTGCCTATAGTGATCATTTTGGGTGAGATTAATAATTTGACTGAAAACCACCTCAGTCTCTTCTTTATTCAGGTCTATCCTTCATTCCAGCACAATAACCAGGAGGATTTTTAAAAAGCTAACATCCAAGTTAGCCTTAATATTTTATATATTATATTACATTTTATCCCAATGTACCCACTTAAGATCTATTTTTCAAAAGGCCATGACAATGACAGTCTCTTGTTTGTTAGAGGGAGAAGTTCTGACATGGCTTATTCATATATTCATTCTCACCTGAGAGGATAGTTTTCCCACAGTCCGGTTATATAACAGTAAATATTTTATTAACTGTAGCTATATAGAACCTATAATGGTGAATTACAACCCTTGTTATTTTTTTAAAAACTGGTGTTGCAAGAGATGATTATACTATCACACACACAAAAATGACTTGCAGTGTTGAAGAGTGAACCATTGAACAGCAACAGAGAGGAGAAAAATAAGCAAACAAGCCAATAAACAAATACAACATTATAGTTTCTTCAAGGAGCACATTTAAAAATCAAAGTGACCATGGAATTGTTGAAATGAGCAGATATTTGCACAATAAAATTCATCACAGTAAGTGCAGGTAAATTTGGGAGTTAACCAAGCCACTAAGCAACAGGATGCAAAAGGATTCACATTGTGTAGATAGGGCTTATCTACACAGGAAAATGTCTCATTTGGTTGTACAGCTCCTGTGGACTGTCCACAATGGACTTTCCCGTGTTGTCTATGGATGTCAGCTAAGATCTATTTCAATATCCCTCATGAGATGCCAGGGTAGGTCTGATTTAGATCCTTGCCAAGGGGGACAATATCAGGTCTCATGAATCAAGATATGTACCCAGGGTTGTCAGAAGCAAAGGGGCCATAGAACAAGTTCTAAGAGATGTTCAGGGTAGGAAATAAAAATTGTCTGAGTCAGAAAGGTGAAAATGATCCTGGCCTCTCTTTCTTCCTTTGCCCCAGCAATGATTAATTTCACACATTATCTTGAGTATTTTCCTTGGTAACTACTAATTCATTCACTTTCCTTATTGTCATTGTCACAATGTAGTTCAGCCAATATTTCCTCTCACCTGCATTTCATCAGTTTTCCAATTGGACCCTTTGCTACTATTTCTAAGTACGGAAATGGTCAGGTTAATTTTTCTGCTTAATTTTCCTATTTCCCAGCACTTTTGGAATAAAGTTCAAACTACTTAGCATGACATTAAATCCCTGATTCAAGTGATTATCCTATCCCTGGAACACTCTTGAAATTATAGTCCTTTTATATTTCAAGAGTGTGCTTTATTCACTTGCTTTTGGGCCTTCACACTTCTGGCTTTCTACTTCATACATGATTGCTTATCCCATTCATACCATCATTTTAACAGTATAACTTATTCTTGCAAGACCTTCAAGATGATACTTCCTCCAGGAAGGAATGTCATAAAATTAATAAAACTGCATTTTAACTATGTGCTCATTCATTCTCCCCCCTAGTTTATAAGATCTATAAAAATGCAAAAACTGGCTGGGTGTGGTGGTTCACACCTGTAATCCTAGCACTTTGGGAGGCCAAGGTGGTGGATCACAAGGTCAGGAGCTCAAGACCATCCTGGATAACACGGTGAAACCCCATCTCTACTAAAAATACAAAAAATTAGCTGGGCCTGGCAGCATGCACCTATAGTCCCAGCTACTTGTGAGGCTAAGGCAGGAGGATGGTGTGAACCTGGGAGGCAGAGCTTGCTGTGAGCCGAGATTGCGCCACTGCACTCCAGCCTGGGCTACAGAGCGAGGCTCTGTCAAAAAAAAAAAGCAAAAACTACACCTTATTCATGTGTATATATTCAGGATATTAATTGGCATATTATAGGTGTTAAACTGAGTTACTGAATGGAGGATTTCATTCTAAAAAAATAGAAGTATTAGTGGGAAATATATCATGAAGTATGAACTAAATACAAACTGATAATAAAGCATGAGTGAATATAAAGCAAATTACAAATGATGCAATAGAATTATAGAACTTAAGCCTATCCAATTAATACTTTTGGTAATTTATTGCCAAGAAGATTCTGGACATTTCAGGAAAGTTCTCTGTCTAGGTCCAATTCAGATTCTTCTTGCCTTGAGTTTCTCTGACGTGCTGACCTGCTTCCATCCCACTTGCATCATTTTCCAATGTTCTATAGAGAATACTCCCAAATCTCAACATTCTTGCTGCTGGCCCTTTCATAGTCTCTTATCACCCATTTATTATCAGCAATTGTTCTTTTCCTGTCAGCAGTTATCACACTCAGTAATTGTTTTAAACATTTGTTTACTTTTTTACGGTCTATTTTCCTCATGAAAGCAGCCACCTGCATGTCCTTAGTTCCCATTGTAGTGCCTGGCACAGACTAAGTGTTCAATAAATATTTGCTGAATGAATAAATGAATTACTTATTCTAGGGAAAAGTCAGACTCTGTTGCAACCTGCTTAAAGTTTACTTTTAAAGAACAGAGTCCTCATAAACTATAGTTTTACAGTACTGTATAATATACATCTTTAAATACAGGACATTTCCTTTCCTGAAATCTCTGTGAAATATCAGGCCGGGCACAGTGGCTCATGCCTATAATCCCAGCACTTTGGGAGGCCAAGGTGTGTGGATCACAGGAGTTCGAGACCAGGTTGGCCAACATGGTGAAACCCCATCTCTACTAAAAGTACAAAAATTAGCTCGGTGTGGTGGCATGTGCCTGTAGTCCCAGGTGCTTGGGAGGTTGAGGCAAGAGAATCACTTAAACCCGGGAGGTGGAGGTTCCAGTGAGCTGAGATTGTACCACTGCACTTCCACCTGGATGTCAGAGTGAGACAAAACAACAGCAACAAAGCAAAACACTGTGAAATGTCTATTGCAAATTTCGTATCTGGGAAAGAATTTTTTTTCTTTATGTATGTGATGACAAGGATCTCAACACTATCACTCCAATGAACTTGTGCTATAGTGGGGGTGAGGGTATGGTAGGGAAGGGTTCAGTCCCACTCTGACAGTTAATATGTCGAGTCAAACAGAAGAAGGAGCCCCCATTACAAGAGCTGGACATTTTATAATACTTCCTGTAATTTACTGTAAAACCCTTCTGGTGGTGGCCACCTGTGGCATAACTTTTGCGGCCACTATTAGATGACCGCTGGATTTACAAATTTGGCTGATCATCAGAATTACCCAGAGTAGAAGCAAAGGTATTGAACAATATAGATTCCTTAGCTAATCTCACACTTAAATTATCTCTTTTGGTGAATTTTAGGATTCTGTAGAAGTAAAGCCTCTCAGGGAGTTAGATTACAAGCCAGGTGAACAGAATGATGACACTATAATCACAGGGGGATTGCAAAGACGATTAGAAGGACTTCTCTTACAACTGTGCTAGGAAATGATCTGATTAAAATGTGGATTCTGATTCAGTGGGTCTGGGTGGGGCCTGAAATTCTGCTTTTCTGGCAAGCACTCAGGTAATGTGAGCACTACTGCTCTATGGACCACAGTTTGAGCATTATCCAGGATCTTCAGAACAAAATAGTTTGGAAAATTGTGAAATATTTAAGTAGTCTAGCACAGAGACACACCTAGGTAAGTCCCACGATATGTGTAGTACTCACCAAATATTGTTACAATGTTTTATATTTTCAATTTTTCTGTTTCAACCTAGAGATTGAGAGGTGGTTCAGAGAATGAAAATAATAGTTTTGAGAAATAAGGTTGTTCCTTGGCTACAACTTTGGACCCTGACCCTGAACTGGCATCACTGTGGAAATGTAGAATATTGCTCCTGGAAGAAGTGGTAGAGGAAACAAGGAAATGCAGAATATTGGGTACCATCACTGACCTACTGGATGAAAATCTGCATTTCCTCAAGATCCCTAGGTGCTCATTAAATTTTGAAAAACCCTGGGCTACAGGTGGAGAAAGCTGCCGTACTTAGCATTCAAAGTATAGCAATTAGGGACCTTTCCCCACATTCCTACCAATCTGGTAACACTAAAGTTCATCCCCATTTCCTTTCCCTTCAAATGCATTTCTACCATGAAAAGAGAAAAAAAAATGTTGGTGGGGCGTAGGGGTGCAGTTTTAATACTTCGTCATGGAATACTTATCACTGGAAAGAACAACATCTAATACTGTACCTGCTACATCAGGTGCTGCTACTAAATGCTGCAGGAAAAATGTTGCCTAGTGTACAGAGATGCAGTCTGAACGACAGTAGCTACTTTTCTCATCATCTTTTATAATAGCTTTATCTGCAAAATGTAGACAATAATATGTGCCCTGCCTGCTTCAGACTGTTGCTTTCAGGGATCAAATGAGATAATGAATATGAAAGTAGTTTGAAAAATGTATGGCTCTCTACAAATGTAACGAATTGAGAGGAAGAATGATTTGATAGAAAGAATACAGTCTTTAAAGTCAGAAAGCCCTGGTTCGAGTCCCTGCTGTCCACAATTTACTTTTATAGGGGTTTAGGTAAGTTCTTTAAAACCTTTACTTTCCGTCTGTAAAACATGAATAATAGAATGCCTACTCACCTACCATAAACCTTGTATTGTCTAAAGTGAAATAATCCATACGGAAGTGATTCATTAATGAAAAATTATTATTCAAGTATTTGTTGTTATTGTCTTAGGTTCCACAGAACAAAATAAAGACTTAAATTACAATCACCATTTTGGTTAGATAGTAGAAAGAACTAACTTCAAGACTGAAAAGCACTCCACTTGACTAAATAAGTAATAAAACCAGTTTCTGGATAGTCCAAAACATTGGTTCTTAGATTATAATTCCTAAACCAGCAGCATCTGCATCACCTAGAAACTTGTTAGAAATGCAAGTTATCAGACTCCACACCAGACCTACATGAATCAGAAACTCTAGGTGTGGGCCCCAAAACTTTAGTGATTCTGATGCAAAGTAAACTTAGAGAACCCCCGCACTAAAGAAAACACATCTTTTTGAGATAGTCAGGGTTGTGTACTGTTTCTACCAAGCACAAATATAGGAGAATTTGAGATTCTTCCTGTGCAATAATGAGAAATCAACAGGAAATGTTTTAGTGACTGTGTGTTTGTGTCTGCTTATAAAAATATCTTGATATAGATGCACTATCACATTTGTTTGGTTAGAATTTCTGTCACTTTAGATGAAGAGGTTTAGAAGTAACAACTGCGCAAAAATTCCCACTTTGTCTTTTTCTATCTACATTCTAATGATGTGTGAGTCTAACATATCACTTAAAATGTGCACACATTTCTGAAATCCTCATCATTCTCTTGGCATATTCATTTGCAAGTCTCCCAGTACACTGAGGCTGCAATTCATTCTAATAAAAAAGAGAAACCTCAATAGGTAATTCAAATGGGGTCTTGCTGCCCGTAAAAGACATGCCAATAAAATTGCCCCATGTCACTTAAGAAACTTTGTGAGAAGCAAACTCCTTGGCAAAAAAAAAAAAAAAAAAAA
>NW_016817363.1:1788074-1819563 GCF_001698545.2 Rhinopithecus bieti | reverse complement strand
AAAAAAAAAAAAAAAAAAAAAAAAAAAAACTTGTCATTTCCGTTATGTGTCACCTGCCTTCATTTCATGCATCAAGTCAGAAATTTTTCTCAAGTTGGTCAACTCAAAAGCCCATGAGACTCTGTGAAGTCACAGATTGCAGCTTTGTCTGCAGTTGACTGGAGTGTTAAAATCTGAAGAAGGGAAGAGAAAAAGAGAAAAAAAAAAAAACTTTAATAATTCAGTTGGCAAATATCAATGCAAATCAGATCTAATTCTTTAAGGTATTCTAGTAATAAAAACTAAAATGTCAGTCTTTGAATGACATCAGTCTTTTTTTCTTTAATTTTTTTTTTGGCTGATAGCTGAGTCTTTATGCTGTTTGGGCTGTGGAAGACAGATCCAGATCAGGGGATGAGAAATTTGAAAAGCAGATGGGAAAATAGTCACAGAAATTTAGTCTTCATAGAACAATCCAGCAGACATTTTATATTTTTCAAAAAATAGGAAAATTGCTTCAAATTGCACCAAATTATATATTCAAGAATTTCACCTCAGAACAAAAGTCATTCTGATGATAACACATAGTATTGAGGACTTAGCTGCCCATTGCTTATGGTCACGTCTGTGATATGGACACAGAAGTAGGCAGGGGGCAATTATTTGAATAACTCCGGAATTTAGACAGGCTGACTTTTTTGGAGCCATCTAGGTGAAGATGGATGGATGGATTCCCATGAAGAGAGCAGAGATAAACATCTTCTATTTTCTAGTAAAGTAATTAGTTTACTAGTCTACGTCGTATCCATCAGCTGTGGCCTATAATAAAATACCATAAACTGTGGGATTTAAATTGCAGAGATGTATTTTCTCACAGTTCTGGATGCTAGAAGTCCATGATCAAGGTGCCAGCATGCTCAAGTTCCGATGAGGGCTCTTTCTGGCTTGTCAATGGCCACCATTCTCCTAGGTCCCCCGATGACTTCTTTGTGTGTGTGGAGACAGTGAGCAAACTCTCTGGTGTCCCCTCTTAAAAGAGCACTAGTCCCATCATGATAGCCTCACTCTTGTGACCTCATTTTAACCTAATTATCACCCAAAAGCCTCATCTCCAAATACCATCACATTGGGCATCTGGGCTTCAACCTAGGAATTTTGGAGGGACACAATTCAGTCCATAGCATATAATACCTTGTCACATGATGCTGATCATCAGGACTTCCAGCTCATCAGTCTTTCTTTGAGCTCTGGGGTCACAGACTTTTAATTGCCCTGCTATCATGTTTCTTTATGACTGCTATATCTTAGAGGTAAATCCTCTCTTAAACTCAGAATATGCAGCCATAACCAAAGGACCAATTGGAACCTGTACTGCCGCCTATTGCTAGCTCCCCACCCCAAAGTGTGAATGGCCTATCAGTAGCGCCAACCCTGGTCATCTTCTCTATAATGCCAGAAAACTAGAAGGAGACCCAAAGAGCATCCCATTGGGTTATTCCTGTAACCCAAGGCCAGCCTGAAAGGAAAATGTGTTTTACGCCTGTGTGAGCAGCTATAACTTTCTACCCTTGGCAGTTATGTTACTGATTGTTGCTAGAGGAGATAATTCCCCCAGGAACAATTAAGCACTCTAAGCTCTCCACAGCAGGCTGACTCAGCTGCTGCGTGTCAGAGTGGATCACGGGCTCTGCTGAGGCTAGTGTGTGATGTTACTAAGCCTTTGAGAATGTATGTGAATCTTCACTCAGTTCTGTTTCTTGTCAAAGGTGTGGTTCTGCCAAGTAAATGTCTGGCAGCAGGAGTAACCCATAATGTTATTCTATCATGCTGTGTAAGGTTGGGAGACTGGGGACTGGGATGGGATAAAGGGCTGCTACCATGGCCAGTCTGTAAGGACTGAATCTTGCTTCTGACCTGATCATAATACAGTCCTCATGTGGAGATAGGTGAAGAATTATTTCAGTAGATCCGGAAAATTTATTATTGATCTCAGTTGCCTGCAGTAGTACCTTTCCGGGTTTGAAGAGATTCTCAATATCCACGGAAACACTAAGATAAGGAGTTAACTCTCTTTCTTTAGGGATTTTTTCTTATATAATTCCATAAGATTTGGACAAACTGTAATGAATATTCAGATATTTTCTCACCATAGTATCTATCACCACCAGTACTACAATTAATATTACTACCTACTGCTTCTACTACTATTATTACCACCACTAGAACAGTCACATTAGTTTCAACTACTGGTGTCAATAATGGGGTCCCTACTTCATGTCAGTCATGTCCCAGGTACTCTGCATTGGCAATTTCTCACATATGTAGGAGCTACTAGGAAGCCACCCATGTGTGATTCTATGAATTTTCAGAACCCAAGCCCAGAGCTCTACAGGCAGTTGTTTATAAATCATGAATTGGGTTCAGAGAGAATTGCCAAGGGGTATTCCTGGGTTTTATCAGAAGAGCAAAATCTACCAGATACCAGGAGGGATTCCATATTCACTTGTTTCCCTATTGACCATTCATAAGAAATCAATCAAATGGTCAAGAAATAGTATAAAAATGGTATAAAAGTACATATATACATATATGTATATACATGCTTATGTATATGTGTATATGTGCATGCATATGTATATATAGACATGAAACCAAATGCATATGTGTATATATACATATACATACCTATGTGTATATATACACACACACATACATTTGGTTTCATGTATGTATGCATAATTGTGTATATATGTATATGTGTATGTGTATATGTATGTATACATATATATACATTTGCTTAGATTATTTGTATGAACTTGATATTGTTTTTATTACTAGTTTTAATGAAAATTTGTTGCTTGTATCACTATAATGATGAATATTCAATTACAATGAAATACTTGTTAGCCTTGGCCTGAATTTTTACCCTCAAAGCACAAGGACTATAAGTTTTCGTTCTGTTCCTGTACGAGAAAAAAAACCATTTGGGACCATAGTGAATATTATATTGAAGCCCTGAATGTCAATTGGACTTTTAGATTTTTAGTAATAAGTATTATAACACTTTGTGATTTCTCAGTTCGCATTGGTAAGAAACTAAACTACAAAAATGTATCCCTGAGACATAGTTGCAGTCATGAATCACACGGTTTTTCTCAGTAATGTTTGTCAAACTATCTTGTCATCTGCAACATCGACTACATTTGTGTATTAGTTTTCTAGGGCTGCCACAACAAATAATCGCAAACGTACATGGCTTAAAACAACAGAAAGGTGATATCTCACTATTTTGGAGGCCGGAAGTCCAAAATCAAGGTATTGGCAGGGCCACACTCCCTTTGAAGGATCTAGTGGGAAAACTTTCCTTACCTCTTTTAGCTTCTTGTAGCTCCTGACTTTCCTTAGCATGTAGCAGCTTATTTCCAATCTCTGCCTCTGTCTTCACATGGCCTTCTCTTCTGTGTTTTTGTATCTGTGCGTCTCAAATCTCCCTTTCCTTTCTCTTATTAACATCATTGGATTTAGGGTTCAGCTTTAATCCAGGATGATCTCATCTTAAGATCTTTAAATTAATTACCTTTGCAAAAGCCCCTTTTCCAAATAAGGTCACCTTCACTGGTACTGGGGGTAAGGACTTGGATGCATCTTTTGGGGGACCATTATTCAACCTACTACAATCTGCTTTACAGAATAAAAAGATTAGAGAATAATGAGATTTGAGTGGAACAAACCCAAATGTCTTTTGAAAGGCAAAATGTGGGGAGTTCCAACTCTTGCAATATTCAAATCAACTGTAATTAGATCTTGCCTTTATTATCAAATAATCTGAGAAGAGATTTTCTATACTACACAATTCTCTGAGTTTATCCATAAAGTCAAATGTATTAGGTAAACAGAGGAAATATGTAATACAACTAAAAGGATACAATTAGGAAGTAGGCTATCCTACATCTGAGCTTTAGCTATGATTTGCAAACTGTGTGACCTCAGTAAAGTGACTTCCTTCAGTCACCTAATGATCTACAAAATGATGCTATCATAGAACTTTCTCGTTACTGTTGCACACCGTAAAGACAATCTTCATGAAGTCCTTTCCACAGTACCCGAACTGCTAAGCTCTTGGTAAAGATAGTGGCTATATTGTTCTTCCATTAAAATTTCTGAAGTAAAATATTTTAAAAATACTATCACAGTTAACAATAACATGTTTGCGTCTTTCCTTCACCCTGGTGCTTTAGTTATAGCAGACTTCTTCTATGTCTTAACCAGTCTTGAAATGATGAATTTTGTTCTTTCAAACATTGCTCGTAAAAGATGTGTCAGGTTTCCTATTTACACCCTAATGGTTTTGTAAATATCAGGCCTTATGAAAACCCAAATATGAGATAAAAGAGAAACATTTAACATAATTCAGAGGCAAGCAGCCAAAGTGAGCTGAGGGCAAAAGGTTAGCAGAGAGGACATTTGTCTACAGCTGAGAAACAGAAGCCCATTTTGGCTCCATTTGCATGTACTTTCTTCCTGTCTGGACATTTTATCCACACAGCTGTAACCTCCACTACCCCTTGGCTAGTATCTCTCTCATAACCTTAATCATGACTTCCCCTTATTCTCTGAGTGCACTGGGACTTTTTTTCCAAGGGATGCTTTCCTGCTCCTCCAGCAATGTACAGAGGGATGTAGGGGTATGTGGTGCAGCTGGGAAGGCAGCCAAAACTGCACATTCAAAAGGCCTGTCAGATGGCATCCGAAGCTTCTTTCAGCCTGGCTTTCTGCCTTTGCATTTCTCCTTCCTAATATCCCCATGTGTTCTCCAGTGTCTGGCACCAAGAAAATATTCTTCATATTTTTTTCCTTTTATGATCTAACTTCAAGTTCTTCTAATCTTTAAGTGAAAGCTCTAAGAAACAGAAATCTAAGCACCTGCCCTCTTTAGGGCATAAGTGCTAGTAAGCCACACACAATGAAGTTGGCAATTGCCAGGGGAACCTCTCTCCTGCTGGCTTGGTCCAGGGCAAGGTGAGAATCTGACAAATATTAGCAGAGCTTCTGTGTGAACTTGATTCCCATGACCTTATGGAATTCTATAATTTTCATTTCAGGATCACTCTACTCATCATCTATAGAAAGATGATATTGTTTCAAAAGTTAAAGTCAAAGAGAAAAGAAAGAAAAGGATAGCATTGTGATGAAAAGTTTGTTAAGAGGTGGGTGATAGACAGAATAATGACCCACCCCCAAAGATGTCTATATTTGAACCTCTGAAACCTGTGAATATGTTACCTTACATGGCAAAAGGGACTTTGCAGATGTGATTAAGTTAAAAATCTAAAGATGAACAAATTAGTTTAGATTATTTGGAGAGGCACAATGTAATCACAGAGATCTTTATCAGAGGGAAGCTGGAAGGTCAGAGTGTTAACGGGATGTGAAGACGGAAGCGAGGGTTGTAGTTAGAGAGACTTGAAGATACTACACTGGTGGTGTGAAGATGGAGGAGGAGGCCACAGCCAAGGACTGCAGGCAGCTTCTAGAAACTGGAAAAGACAAGGAAACAGATTCTCCCCCTCGAACCACCAGAAGGAGCTCAGCTCTGCTGACACTTGGATTGTAGCCCAGTGAGACCCATTTTGGACTTCTCACCTCCAGGACTGTAAGATAATAAACTTACATTATTTTAAACCACTAAGTTTGCATAGCAATAAAAAACTAACACAAGCAGTTTCCCCTCAGAGTTCTTCATGGGCAGGCACTCAGTTGTGTAAAATTAGCTTGAGCTTTTCTGGAAGGAAATGAAAGATACGAAATATATGTCTATACAGAATTCCTCTTTTTGGCATAATGGTGTATAATGGGAAATTGAAATGCTCTGATCAGTGATGTTAGCACATATTTTATTACTGGTGACTAATAGTCAAAGAATTGTATTATGTTCCATTGTAATGCAAAAAACGACCAAGGGAGCTTTTCTGTTTTTTTTTTTTTTTTTTCTTTTTTATGATCCACAAAGCACTTCAGGAACTTGCACTGCCTCGGGGTAATCACTGTGAACATCAATTATCATTGTACCATTGAAGCACAGAAGCACCCGCTAGTAATAATATTTCTAGGTGATGAACACCAGATAAACCATCATTTACTATGACATAGTGCCTCGATTACGCCTGTTAAATTACAACTTTGGGAAAACTGTATAACTGTTTCAGAATTAAAATTTACTCATATCAGATATTTGCCTTGAAACTCCATGAAGACAGAAATAGAATGAGAGATAAAAGGAGGTCCCATGGTTACTGTTAAATGCAGCTCTTAGAATACTGATATGAGAACTCCCCATCAGTGGTCTCTACTAGAAAAGGGGTTAGGTAAGCAGGTGTTTTGCTTTAGTCTCATTTGGTGAGCATGTGGGGTGTCCTCAACTTCAGGGTTATGAACCTGTCACACAGATACAATATTTTTATTGCCAACACCTGATAACATGTGTTACTTGAAGAAAGAGCCAATATTGTCTTTCCTCGCTCCCCTTCTCCATGTGTTATAATTCGTAGAATAGAACCAGGTCCACGACAAGTACTCAGTGAATGACTAAGCTGATGTTGAGTTCTTTAAAGAGCAGTTGCTGACATTGGTGCAGCCCTGGGGGTACCGGGTGCTTTCCCACACATGGCTTTGGTTGATCACTCAAACACACAGTGAGGTGGCCATCTGCATTTGAGGAGGTACAGCTCCTAATTCATGATGACTCACAGTCACATAGTCTGCCATGGAATTCTGTTTCCATCATCCCTGTCTAGGGGTTCTGGGGAAATTTACTTAACCTTCTCAAGTCTCAGTTTTCTCATCTGCAAATATATATGCATATATAGTTCTTGTATCTTCAGGTTGTTGTGATGATTAAGTGAGATGGTTTCCACAATGGGCTCTAGCATAGAGCCTGACACTTACAAAAGAGTGTATAAATCATAGATTTTGCTATTCTCAGTTGGTGCAGAAAACAAAGACCAGAGGCATTAAGTGACTTACCCAAAGTCCCTAATTCCAAGAGAGAAAATCTGGCTCGAATCTTCTCTTGATACTGGGTAAATATCTGAGTCCAGAAACCATTGTTTAATCTCTCTTTTTTCTTTGTTGTCTCTTCCCAGTGTGCACAGATACACACACACACACAAACACACACACCACACACACCTTTGCATCACTGCCCAGCTTGATTTGCTGGGAAGAAGGACTGGGGAATGCCACATGTTCTTGTCAGGAACCTGCTAATGGCAGCTGACATCTGTGCAGTGACAGAAGCTGTGTGCTTTCAGGGGCCAGTCTCCGACTGAGAGGAGCAGTTTCACACCCAGTCCTAAAAAGGCATTCAGCTTTTTCCTCCTTTCCATGAGAGCCTGAGGCAGCCTCCCTCCCCACCAACCACTGTGCTCATACAGCGGTTGGTTTATCTGCCCTTCAGTAACCTGCTAATTCCAGGTAATGGAAAAAAACCTTGGCAGAAGTGGTTTAGCAAACCACCTTCAGGATTCTAAGGAAACAGGGCTTCCCTCACATGTCCAAGGTTTAGAGATGGAGGTGGGTACCTTGACCCATGAATAGTAGTCTCAGGGATTTGAATCTTTTTTTTATTCTTCTTTCCCCTGAAGCTCATCCTTCAAACCAGGCTCTTTAATTTAGGACATGATGGGGTCCACATATTAGGATAAGCACAACATATTAGCTCTGCAGGAGCTGCCAGAAAGGACAGTAGCTATTTTGTGCTTTAGGTTTTGAGGAGAAGAGAATTTGACAAATGGCCCATGTCCTTGGGGGATAACAAAGCAGCAAGTCTAGGGTAGCCAGAGAGGAGAATGATAAAGACAAGGGGAACACTAACTGATATTCAGCTTTCCAAAATCTCTCTTCCCATCGAGGGAAAAGAAGCATTGTTTAAGTTGCAAATCCTGCTGCTTGTTTGTGATCCCGAAGATTCCTGTCACTGAATATGCAGCTGAGCAGCCCTCTTTGCAAGGGATGATCTCAAAGCCTCATCATCGTTGCCCACACGCCAATCCTGGCATCGCTTTTCAAGGGATTTGTTTTGTATTTTCAGTATTAACAGTCTGAGCTAGGAAAGGATGACAGCCCCATGAGCAGCAGCAACACAGCTTGGTAATTGGTTTTTAAATGCTTTTTACTTTAAATTGATACCATGGGTCTTTCATTCTTCCTCTCTGGGGGAATTTCAATCTTTTATTTTTTGAAGGGTGACTTTTCCTCATCCTATGAGAATTAAGGGACAGATTTACAATTCCTGGCTCTCTTAAGTAAGGACCCTAAGAGGAGATAGATGTCATCCTACCAGGCAGGCTGTCGGAACATGGGCGGGAGATGGGAGAACTGGGTTCCAGTTCTGACTCTGCTCCTGATTGTCTGTGTGACCTTGGATAGATCACTCTTCAAATCAAAGCATTTATTTTTTAATAAGTAAAATGAGAAACTTAGCTTAGACTTGTGCGTCTGAAACTTCACCTGCGTATCAGTCACCTGGTGATCTTAGTAAAATGCACATTCGGATTCAGCATCTCTGGGTGGGGCCTGAGATGGTACATCTAAGCTCCCAGGTGATGACAGCACTTCTGGGTCAAAGACAATGCAAGGGTCAAAGATGTTGTTTTTCTGAGCGTGGTCTAGTGACCACTGAAAGTCCCATCAGGGCTTCAACCATTACACTTTGTGAATTCAACATGTTCTCACTATCCTAGCTGCTAAACACCAGTTCAATCCCATCATCTCTCTGCTAGACTATTCAGCAATCCACCCACTGGTATCCTTTCTCCTGCTTTCCACACCCCCTATTCCCTACCCAGCCATCACAGAGCCCTTTTGAAAACATAAATCAGATCATATCACTCCCCATACGCCAATTAAAACCCCCCAATGACTTCCAGAATCTCTTGAAATGAAATCCAGGGATTAGTATGGCCCGACATAATTTGGTCACTCTCTATCACCCCACCCCCCTATCTTTCTCCCTCTCTCACTGTGCTGTAGTTGAGTGGTTCTCAACTAGGGGTGATTTTGCTTCCTAGGGGACATTTGTCAATGGCTGGAGACCTTTGTTGATTGTCACAGCCAGGAAGGTAAAACCAGCATCTAGCAGGTTATAATGTATAAATAATATGTGTTATATAATACATTATAATATATAATATATTATATAGTATATTATAATATATGTGATATCTTATATATTTATATAATACATTGTTGTAATATATGATAATATATATGATATGTATGATATATCATGATATCATAATAGCTATGGATATATTATTCATATAATGTATAATGTATATATATATAATATACATTATAATAAATTATAAAAATTATAATTAATATAATGATATCATTATATATTAATTCATATATTATACATTATAATGTATTAAATAATTATGTTATATATTATAATATATAAGTACTTATGTATTTATATTTTATATATCTTATATTATATATTTATATAATATATAAAATAATATGTAATGTAATATATATTATAATATATAAAATACATATATTTAGTATATTTAAATATATGCATGTACATATTTAAATATATATGTATGTGTGTGTGTGAACATATATATATATCCCAAAATGTCAATAGTTTCCCTCTTGAGAAACCCCACCCTAGCCACACAGTCCTGCGTTGTATTGCCCGAGCTTACCAAGATCCTTCCAACCTCAGGGCCTTTGCACTTGCTGTACCTCCTATGCCTTCTGTGCTGTACCTCCTGTGCCTCAACACACTATATGTACACACACACTACACACACATTCTTCTCATCATTAAGGCCTCAATTCACATATGGCATCCTAAAGAAAGCTGTCTCTGATCACCTTAGCTCACACACACCCCCATGCTACTCTTTTCCCACTGTGCTATTTTATTTCCTTGTAGCACTGTCACTATTTGAAAGTTTATTATTTGTGAGATTTTTATCCATAGCCCCACAGTAGAATATAAGTCTCATAGTCCCACAATGGAATGTACATTGTCCATTTTATTCACTGCTTTACCCGTGGTGACACTAATATACTATAGAAGGGTGACCAGGGCATATTTACTGCTCACAGATACATGTTGAATTACTTAGCATATAAATGAATGCAAAGTAAGTCTACTATGTATTTTTTAAATATAGTATTCTAAGCCCTATTCCAGATGTACTGAAACACAATCTCAGGAATCTACATTTTAACAAGCATCCTTTGTGATTTCTGTACACACTGGTGTGTAAGGTCCACGGGGCTAGAGAACAACTAACTAACTTTTATGGCTAACAGAGAGTGAGCCACATGGTCACCCCAGCCTGTACATGGATCTTGTCAGTCGATCAGCTTGTCTTCTGTTCTGCTTGGAAAAGGCCAGCAATACTGTCTTTGGTTTTATTTCTGTGGGTGGGAGATCGGGGCAACTCCCATTTGGGAAGACAACTCTGGCCAGGCTCCAATCCATCCTTACCCTGAGGTTGAATATACCTGGTTTATTTTTCTTCATAAGTTGAAGGGAGCCTGAGGGGAGGGGAGGAAATGACCTTTTCTGAGCAAATAGTAATAAATAAAGAAATGAATAAAGGATAAGCAAAAACTACATGAATTTAACCTCAAATAATGAAATTTGTATGGACTTTTAAAAATTGTTAGTTTTTTTTCCCCACAGCCATACCAGTGTCTGTGATCACGATCATAGTCAACTAAAACTTGTGAGTTATTTCACACACAAAGCTAATGAGCCATGTATTTCCCATTTTGAATTTACATCATTTGTTTTTTTAATGTAAGGGGAAAACTGTACATATATCCCTGTTACATGTTAGCAGATTTGTTTTATTACTGAAGTCATAATACTATAAGGCAATGATTTTGAAATTCTTCTTACAACAGACCAAAGAAAAGCCCAATTCCCTGTAGATCTCTCTTGAAATAAAAGATGGTGGGGGGATTATCTGCATATGTCAGCCCAGAAGTAGAACTCACTAACTGGGTACTATTCTACCATCCAACTATTCCTAACATGTAGTAAATGTCAATGTGTAGTTATTATTATTACCGCTATTCTATGGTTTGGCTATTTTAATTGGTTATTCTCAGTAAATTTGATTATCATGTCCTTTTCTAAGTCCCTCAAATTGATATCAATCCTTTAATTAGCACAGTTTAGGAAAAAATTTTCATCAGTTATGAATCAACTTTACTATAATCCAGTTCACATATTCCTTGTTAATTATAAAAATGGGATCTAAATTAAATATATTCTAAAGTATATATTTAAAAAATATTCTAAAGTGGTTTCTTTAACCAGTTGTTGGGTAATCACAGTAAATTAATCTCAGGTATTCGTTCAATCTAGAGTTCTGATTGTTAATATATTGTATCTCAAGCTAAGTTTTCTCTAATGATTATTCACATATCCCCATAGACTAATCACTTGTTGTACTCAGGAAAATATTTATATAAGTTTCCTCACCAGCTCCAAATAAATGTCCATTAATTTTCCAAGAAAATTTGATCACGGGGATAAGTC
This sequence comes from Rhinopithecus bieti, assembly GCF_001698545.2. Taxonomy (NCBI): domain Eukaryota; kingdom Metazoa; phylum Chordata; class Mammalia; order Primates; family Cercopithecidae; genus Rhinopithecus; species Rhinopithecus bieti. The sequence goes on along the minus strand of NW_016817363.1, from coordinate 1,808,009 downwards.
ATTGGGGGTGAAATGTAACATGAGTTTTCTTAATTTAGTATTGACTGATACTTCTCTATTACTAACATGTAAAGTCAATTGAACTAAAACATGTATCTTCGCATTTTATTATTTTTCTCTCCACCTCCTTAAGTCTAGTGAAACATTGGTCATTGAATAGGTTACTGGGGGAAAAAAACCCTAAAACTGTCTTCTGAACATCCTCTGAAATGTATACAGTTCTTTAATTCATTGACAACAAAAACATAAATTCAAACATTAGAAATTGGTGTTAATCAGAGAAGGCACTAGTGGTCTGTGGTATAGAATAATTATCACCATCATCATCAACAAGTATTCCGTGAGTGGCTTCTATCAATGTGCCATGCAGTGCTCGAGATCCTGAACACTGTGGAAGACGAGGGGCACTAAATCAAGCAACAGGAAAAAGCCCCCCTCGTCTGGGATCAGTACTGACCTTCACTATGAACAGGCACTTTTAGGTGAAGATAACAAAGCTCTGGAAGGGGCAAGTCTATTGATCATGTGTATCCTTAATTACCTGGCTACTGACAGGAATAATGGTGACATTACACAGAAAGTGGATGGCCCCTGGGGCAGGACAGGCTTCTTTCCTTATTTCAAAAAAGAATTTATGGAAACGTTATTTAGTGAATACTATGTACAGAAAGTTGACAAGCTTAGATAGACCAGCAAGACTTAAAGATGGCTGGTATACAAGTACAGGAAAGCTTCTAGGAATGCTTTACAGAAATCTTTATTTGTACTTTTCTCTGAAAATACGGGCATTGTGCAATGCCCAGCATCTACAATCTCACGTATACCTGTATCAGACTTGACACATCTGTTTCAGAAAGGGATGTGGAAAAAGTCATTCTCTGATAGGTTATCACTCCAGCATCTCCACATGCAAATGCCTGTTATCAACCAAATCCCTATCCAGATAGAATGAAAAGATAACTGTTCAACTTGACTATAGTTTCTTTTGAGTCCACAGATTAAAGCTACAAGAAGAGTGAAGGCACCTGTGGCCAAATTTCATTTTTCATTCTAGTATAAAACAAAGTTCTCAAATTAAAGATTTGATCTTAATGACTCTACATTAACATTGTTTCTTTTATCTATTGAAATCCCAAGACATTTCACTACCAATATTTGAGGAATCACTCATCCATGCAGAAATGAGGCTATCTGTCAGCAGTTAAATGTGGCTAGTCTAGTGATTATTCAACAGCACACTATATCAGTTACAAAGACTAAAACACATTAGGAGAAACCAGGCTTCATGAAAAGATCACAAGGATCATGACTTTTTATAATTCAATAATTTTATAACTGATATGACACACTTCTCAGGTTGCATTACCAACTGAAGTTGCATTTTTGAGAGTAGTAACTGTTTTGATTATAATAACTAGAGCTCCCTTCATATCTATAGTGAGACTATTCTTTTCTCCTCTTTAGAAGTCACTCCTCACAAATCCCCAGGTGGTAGACTCATAAAATTTCATCCTGGTTCCTCCCTCTTTCCCTGAAGCTGACTTGTTTTTTTGTTTTTTTGTTTTTTTGTTTTTTTTTTTTTTTTTTTTTTTTTTTTTTTTTTTTTTTGGTTATTGTTTCCCGAATATGACAACAATAAGAGCAGGAGAGCTGAAGAGCTGATTGCATACTGACATCCAGGAAGTCACTCTCTTCATTGCTGTTGTCAGTGCTGCAATGCCAGGTTGTCAGTGGTCATTTCCAAAGGCCAGGTTCAAATCAAAAAAGGTGGAGAAAAAACAAACAAACAAAAAAAACCACCAAAGTTTCTTTTTTCCAGCTTCCACCATGTAGAAGCTCTAGAACTTGAACCACTAATTTTTAGTCTTCCAAAACAAAGTTCAAACCTAGAAGGCACCTCTGCGTTTTTTCTAAGGGTGTCCTGATGTGACCCAATGGCACCATTCCCTATAGGTGTAACGTGTTTGCTGAGATAAACCAGCATTCTCATTTTGATTCATCCACTTGTCAGTAATAAAAAATTGCATACTAATAAGAAAGGAAAGGAATTGAAAATACAATGAGATGGGGAAAACTTGATCATTTTATATTTTTTACAGATACCACATTTTTTACTTAAATTTTTTTAAAAGCCACTATTGCAGATGTCATAATTTTCAGGGCAAAAGGTTTAAAACATGTATGTTCATGTCTATAATAATACACAGAGTCTGTTTCTTTATGAACAGAAGGAAAATATCATAAAAATAATCAAATTAGCATAACATGTCATGACTTGGAAAACTTTGAGTAGACAAGTTATGAACAAATTTAAAAAGTGGAATAGATGAATTTAGTTTACATAATCATTAAATGTTAATAATATTATCTGAACATGCAAAATACAGTCAGAAAGTTTGAGGAACTGATTCCTTTATGGAATACTAAATTCTTTCTCCTAGATGCACTAAAGAGAGGATAAATACACCAACCCAGGCAATACAGCAGTAGAAATGAAAATGCTAGATGAATTTTTTTCTAACACTTTCAAGACTGTTATGAGGATGTGTAGGATTTTACAGTGGTGCTGAGCTCAGATTTCTGTTAACATATCCAAACTGCCACTGGAAAACTTAGGGGCTTCTTGTTTGCTTCTTTTTCCAAGCATTTATTTATCACCTTCTCCCAAAAATCTCTGTGCTTTATAAACATTTGACTTACAAATAATACTAACCATATAGAGTATGTAGGAGAAATATAAATGTATTCCGAGCTTACAGAGTAAAAACTACTTAGGCACATACAGCTTTGAAGCCAGATGTCTATGCAATATTGAACTTCAGAAAGCTGAAAACAAATACAGGAGAAACTGATACCATCCATACATCCAGTATCAGCTAGGTAGAGAGAGAAAGAGAAGCAGAAAAGACGGTTCTCCCAAGCCCTGAAAGTCCTGTGACTGAAGAGACAGCCAGCACCCAAGGGAGGCCACTGTTACCCCAACAGCATTAATTAGAGCAACAGATATATTAATGAGCAGTCATATCAATGCAACCTCTTAATTATCCATCCCTAGATGGTATTGTTGTCATAAATTTACTTTTTATTAAATATATTCTATTATTACCCTTTAGTCATCTTTATGAACTGTATCAACATTATCTGATAGTCTTCTACAATGGTAGAAAGACCATCAATACATGAAATAAATGCATTTTTGAAAAGCTTTTATTTAAAAGTTTGTGTAATGCATCTTACTTTTATGTTTATTTGCATCTTATGAGAAGATTTGACTCTGTGGTTTCAAATGACCAAATCTACTCTGGTATCATCTAATATGTATGTGGATTTAACCCAGATAATAGAAGAGGGAGGGTGTGTTTGATCGTGCTACTCACTTGTAGGAGCCCAAACATGTACCTTAAAAACTATAAAGAAAGAAGACCAGCAGCTACAGGAAAAAAAAAAAAAAAAAAAGATTTTTTTGACCTGGAGGAGGAGAGTGGCAAGATGGGAATCATCACTTGGACACCCTCACCCTCCTCTGGCCCTCATTAACTACTGCTGTCACTGCAAACGAGAGCTTAGACTGCCATCTTGACTGGGTCCCCATCTGTATCACATAGGGTGATGCTGGTGTAAAGTTGGAGCTGGGGACTGGGGACATCTAATCTGGCAATAACAATCCAAAGTATTATTACTCAGCTAAATACTTTGTAAAATATTTTATACAAAATGTATATGCTGCACATTTTCTTCTCAAACCATACTGGAGGCAAAGACAATAAAAAACTTAGTTTCCACATCCATGCTATCCATCCGCCCCTTTCAAAACAAGACATTGGGTTAATTGAGAGGGGAGAAATCTAGTAGCATGTGCAAGAACAAACATGGGTGGAGAAAAGAAGATAGCTCCAGATAATCTCCTTTCTCCTTTACCCTGGAGCATTGCATGGTCTTATTCCTGCCATCGGAGCTTGCAACAGTATTTATTGCTGGGCACAAATAACCTCAGTACATTTAACAACCAGCAGTGCAATCAGTGGCATTGCTTTCATAGTAACAGCCTGCCTGTCTTTAAATGGCACTTTCCCTTTCTTGGGGTTTCTACTACTTTAACTTTACCTGTAAAGAAGAATAGGTTAGACAGAGTGGCTAGAAGCCACATTTTCTTTTCCCAGATAGATATAATTTGGAGATGTTAACATTTGTTTCTAATCCCTTGATTACAAGGGCTGTGTAAGATTACTCTGACTTAATCATTCCACCTTGCATTCACGAATTATCACTTTTTACCCCACAAATTTATACAATTATAAATTATCAATTTACAATAAAAAGATCACTCTGGATCAGGTATTTTGCTAAGCCATACATGTGTGTTTGTGCTGTGTGTGTCCACAGGCATGCACACATATATGTATGTATAATATATAATTGTGTTTAATTTGATGGAGTTCTATATGACATGTATGACTATCCCTCTTTTACAGATGAGGATACTGAGGATTAGGAAATTAAAGAAGTAAAATCTACATACTGTAGGTGATATATCAGTTCACATCCCATGCTCAAACTGTTGTACTGTGAGTTATAATCTTGGCAAAGCTTTCCAAAGTCTAATCCCTGTTTAGTTTTAAAATCATGCTATGCAAATGAAAAAGCTCTGTATTTTCATCTTACTTTTCCAAGGAAGTAAATGCTCTCAAACATTCATTTACAAAATACTTTTTTAAAGTGATTATTTAGTTTAGAAGAAATGGAAGCACACAGTCAGGGGGGAAAAAAAGGAAAACCATTTTATTAATGTTTTAGATAAAATGCTGCGATGTCTTCATAGTAGCCAATCTACTAGTAATTGGCCTTACACAATATTTCTCAAAATGTGATTCAGGGCTACTTATATCAAAATCACTGGGGTGATTGGTAAATGGAGTTTCCTGGAGCCATCCAAGACATAACAGATAAAAGCCTCTAAGGATAAGCCCTAGGAATCTACATTCAAACAAGCATACTCTCCCTGTGATCATCACGTCCACTAAAGATTGAGAATAAATGCCCTAAGACCTCATTTTGTTTCTCTTCATGTTAATGTGACAGGTATTAGACGAGGCAGTTGATGACAGGAAAATGGTAAATTTTAGGTAGATATAGTTCAAAAATATTTCAATATCATTCAATGACAGTAACAGAACTAGTTTGGGAAGTTCAGGTGCATTTTCACCAGCCACTTAGAACCAAGCTACATTTGGAATTCCTGAGAAAACAGAAGTTGATTGGTGTGTTCAGACTGTTTTAATGGATGGCTAGGAAGAAAATGAGCATTTTGGAGGAAACTTCTCTTACGCATGACCTTGTATGCAAGCTGAGATGCCTACTACTAGGTCACAGAATTTATTTAAAAGAAATGAACATTTTACCAAAGGTTTTGCAACGTGTGCTAATCAGAAGCTGCCTGTCAAGTTGAAGTGGCATCAAGAGGCTCAGAATAAGGGCTCTTGGGCATTAAATGGTTCCTCCCAAATACCAAACCTATTATCATGATTGGCTGTTATAGTCCTCTAAACGGCAAAGTGATTAAATTGGTCATTATGAAACCCTAAAGATGCATAATTATGACAAATAAGACTCAAGTGCAGGGAGATTTCTATCTCACTCACTGGATTACATTTCAAGGAAGAATCAAAGAAGGAATGCTTTTAAAACCACAGTCAGCTGTGTGTGGAGGCTGGTTAAGAACTAGATTCTCCTGATCTTTACGCAAATCTCTTTGTATGTCATCTCAACACACTCAGTTCAGAAATCTCTGCAGCTCTTAACTCTGATTTTAAATTACAATCCCATACAACAATCTACCCACTTGTATTATAACTCTGAATGTACATGGGATGCTGTTTTTTGATCATTTGTTAAGTGTCAGGTGCCTCTAACAGGATCTTGGGTTTATTCTGAGTTACTCTAACTTGCTCTAAATCAAGCCCTCAGCCTGGATGTGCTCACTTGATTCACTTATCATTAATAATAGCAATGGCTTAAAAAGAGGGCTATGAAATAAGTTGTTTCTACCCAGTCTAGTCTACATCGAAGAATTGAGGGCAATAATTTCAGAGACTAAGTACATTACCAAAAAGACAATGGTTCCCTCCTGGAAATGCACAAACTAAAAACCCTTCTAAAATATGCCTGGATTAGTGACAAAAAGGTATACCAGACCAAGAAAGTCTAACACAGAGTCAAGCATTTTTTTCTTTAGCACTATAGAGGAGACAGATCATACAAATTCCGTTTCTTGATAGAGTACTTTTCAATTATTGACAGATGGGCAAAGAGAACATGGAAAGAGAATAAATAAAGAAGGCTTTATTGTACTTTTGGAAATTAGCAGCTACATGTAATACTAATGTAGTGACCACTACCAAGCTTCATTGCAATATCAAACTTTGTTATTAGCAAAAAATAAAGTACTATTTACAGAATACTAATATTTTTCTAATTACCAATATCTTCTTTTAAAAAGTCCCTTCTAAGAATGTGGTGTGAGGTACAATGCAAATTATAGTTGTGGTTGATATTTCCTTGGAACAGAAAATCACCAGGAATGTGGTTAGCATTTATTTTCTCTGTTCATATTGCACACAGAACGTAAGCTATTCACTTTTCTATTTTTCCTTTTTTTCTCTTCTTCTCTCCTATGAATTGCTTTCACTTTCTTCAGTTCTATTTACCACATAACTTGAACTGTACTCTCATCCTCTGAACAACTCATTTAGTGTGAAAATTGAATGCCCTTTAAGAAATGAATTGTCAGTGTTTGATATCACTGTGCTTCTCTCATTTAGAAAAATGCTATGGTTTTATTGGTGAGAAGGGAATATTGCAAGAGAAAGGGAGTCAAAACATCCTGAAGAATGAAAGAGTTTTAATTGTTTTCAAGTGTATCTTAAGACTGTCATAACAACATGGGAAAGAGAACAAAATAGATAATGTTGATGAAAATAAGCAATGACATCTGGACCACTTTTATTGTATCTCAACTGAAAGAACAAGGCTTGGAAAATCCCAGCCATGTTGATAACTGAAAGTGTTGTTTTGCTATTAAAAATGAAGGAAATCAAAAAAGAATATAAAGAAGTAGATATGTGTTTAAATGTATAGTCCGCTAATTTTCAACATTAGCCCAGTCTAAAGAGTTCGTGCTACATCCACCCACAATTATTATCAAGGCACTCTCTAAGGCACAATGGTGTGTAACTGTAATGCCAGCTACTCAGGAGGCTGAGGCAGGAGGGTCACTTGAGCCCAGAATTTTGAGTCTAGCCTGGGCAACATAATGAGACCCCATATTTCTCTTAAAAGAGCAAACAGACAAACAACAACAACAACAACAAAAAAAACCACTTTGCTCTACAGACATTCTATTCCCTGTCCTGACATCCGACATTTAAATTTTGTTCCAGAAGTAAGCTTGAGAAAGTGTTTCTTGTCTTGGCAGTACTCTTTTAGGCATGATTGTTTCTATGTGCACATGAAAACAAATTAAACACTATGTAAAAAGAGTTAACTATGAGATTTTAAGTGAAATAGAGTAGATCAGAATGGAAATGCATCACTTATAATATTCTGAAGCATTGTAGTGAAAATTTTCATGTTATTTTGTTATCTCAAAAATTAAGAAATAAAGAAGTTACTCATTGGAGTAGTTTATCTTTGTCTGGTTTACTTGTAGTTAGAAAGCTTTTAGATGAGATGAGTCTTCTCATCTTTGCAGAGGAGATGGGATCAGGAAGATATTAGCAGAATAAAAAAGTCATCCAGTCAGAGAAAGATTAGAGAAAAATTACATATTTAGCTTTATACAAATCACATACATACAGTTTATAAAATTGTCCTTATGTACATAAAAGCTTAGAAGGAAAGATGTGTGACCTGCTGGATGAATTTGAAGAGTTTGAAGAAGTTTGGCTATGCAGTGATAGGAAGTTATTCCATGCAATTTTTAAATAGGAAATCTTATATTCAAGAATTTTCTCCTCACTGCAAAATATGCTTGCACTAAAGGTCCTATATCAGAGGTATGATTTGGATGTGTAGTCCAGAACTCAGTGTATACACTAAGTCCTAATTCATAATCATCTGATAGCATATACATGAATTCACACATCATGAACCATTCTATGCATGAAACCTTGTAAAACTATATTCTATCTGATAAATGTTTTCTAAACTTTCAAGATGTTGACCTAAACAGTGTTACTTATTTAGTGGACATTTTACTGTTCTTATGTGATATGGAGAAGTGAAGGGAAAGTGATCTAGATTAGTTGGGATAATTAATCCCAGCTGCCACTGTAGTTCCTGAAATCTCAATAACACAATGTTAAGCAAATATTGTTTAACACAATAAAACTGTATTCCTCCTTTACATTGCAGTCCTGTGTGTATCATTCTTCTCTACCTTGCAGCTCTGCCATTGGAAAAACATGGCCTCCAAGGTCACTGTGATGGGCGAAGAGGGAAAGAACAGGAGAAGCACTAACTCATAACTACCTCAACCAGAAGAAACATGTTTCACGTCCACTCGCAATTCACTGGCTAGAAGTCATTCTTATGGGGGAGACTAAACACAGGGGAGGCTTAGAAATGTGATCTTGTTTGTGATCAGGAAGAAGAAAATGAAATGAGGTATGGTAAATACAAAGCATTTTTTTCTGTCATAGTCAGCACTCTGACCTCCAGAGAGCCATATATTTCCTTTTTCACATAGTATACTGTCCCCTTCTCCCTAAGGGAGAAAACCCTGGTAACTGCAGACACCTCCAGTTCCACAGTCTTAACAAAATTCACACCCTTACTCATGAGGTTCAGATATTTTTTCTCTTAGCCCAGCAATTAAGGAAATAAAAGGATAAGCTGTCTGTCTCCTCCCCCCCCATCACATATATGCCTAATATAAAATGATAGAAGAGAAATGGAATGAGTCTCCCTGGGAAAAGGTATAAATGGGAGAAACATTAGTCATTAGTTCAAAGCAATTCCAAAATTCCACTGGGTGTTGTGGAAGCTCCCTCCTCCCACCTAGTGGTGAGGCATGATTGTTGTTGCGTCTCTGATTTTGTGTTCGTCCTCACTGCCCCCCACCCCCACTTTTTTTTCAGTGGCTCCTAGAACTGCCATCTAGGGGTAGAGATGATCACTCACCTACTTACTATTTCCTCAATCACATCTGAAGTGGGTATTTAGAAATATGCTTTCCTTAGGGGCTGCACAACTTTTTCAGTTCACATTCTTCTCGTGGTGGTCCAGAGTTTAAGAAGAAAAGCAAATCTTCAGCCAATTTCTCAATGAAATAAAATTCAAAATCATATGTTTTCACAGAAATTCTGGCTTTCTTAGTCTGGGCTCATTATTTTTTGGTGATCTATATATCCCTAAGACATATTAGTGAAATGTGTCTTAGTAGGCTTCTAATCTGTTTGCTTCTAGTCAGCTACTCGTGCTCACTATGTTCGATGTTCTTTTGAACTCAGTTAACTCAAATAGTTCTCAAGCATGTTTTATTTCTTTTGCTTTCTAACCCCTCTATTCCCTCTCCAGCCAACTAACTGTAGCTACCTTGACCCCACCCTTAATATGGTCTTTGCCCTATGTCTCTTTTATCAACTAAGAGGTTTCATTGGCCCTTTGTCATTCTAAGTCTTTTAAAATTCTATCTGTTACCATTTGAGATACCAAGAAGCAGCTGGCTTTTTTAACGCTTCAAAGCCCCAAACTTCTGGATTCTTCTTTTTTTTTTTTTTTTTCCACTTGCAAACTTGGCCATTCTCTCCTTTGCTCATCTCTTCCAAAAGCACCTGTATTCGTTACATATTGTTGAGTAACAAATCGATCCAAAAGTTTGTTCCAGCAATGCTTTGGTACTGATTTTTTATTAGCTAGGATATTTAATAATAGCTATCACAGTAAATGTTAAATTTCTTAAACGTCTCTTATTTCCAGGCTTTCTTGCAACAAATCCTTCCTGTGTAAAGTGATCAGAATTTCCTCTGTAAAATACCTGTTCGAGCATATTAGTCTAAATGAAAACATTTTGGCTCTGATACCTTCAGGACAAAGTTTATCTTATTATTGCTTCTTACAAAGCCCTTTACAATCTGACTCTAGACTATATTTCCAGCTTCATTTCCAACTGTTCCCCGTACATAATCTAAGCTTTGATCACAAGACTGCTTACCATCCGTGGAATATAAGAAGCACTCTTATACCTCCGTGTTTTGTACATGCCAATCACTTTACCTAGGGTTACATGTCCTCCCTTCAAACCTATATAGAACCCTGCTATCACCCTTTCACTCATTTTACCGTTGCAATGTATGCATAACTTTACTGTAACAGTCTTTACAATGAATTATGTCTATTGCACTATAGTGTTTACTCCGTAAAGGAGCTACACAAGAAATTACTTACCATTATCATTGGGCTTTATCAATCTGACTTTCTAACTGGATTCTTAATATTAATACTAAGTACTGCTATTTACTAATTAGTATACTATTTAATTTTTAGTAATATGATAAACATTTATTGAACCCATAAATGATTAGATAAATGAACTGACAAGGATCATTCATTCCTTCTTTTTATTCTCACCATATAGCTTAATCCCTCACATCTTGTACCTATAGTAGACTCTCAGTAAATGTTTAGCAACTATAAAATGGAAGAAAATCACTGATTCTTTCTTATTGTACCTGTGCTCCTTGGATGCTCTCATTTTAGCATACATCTAGCCTAGACTCATATCCTGAGTTTAAGACCCATATATCTAACTCTTTGAAGGAAATCTCTGTTTATAATTCCCAAAATAAACTTGATTTTCATATGTAGAAAATTTGAATTCATCTTGTTTCCCATTCATGTCCATTTTGACTCCTGATTTTTTTTCTTTGTGAATAGCACCCCCATTCAGGCAAGCCAGAAGTGTGGGTGTGATCCCAGACTCTTCCTATTTGTTTGCTCCCCACACCCAGCTTGTTTCTAAGCTGTGACTTAAATATCTCTTGAACTGTTTTATTTCATGATTTTTTTTTTCAACTTGGTATTATGTCTCATCTAGAGAACTGCAGGAGCCTTTTAGCTGGTCACCCTACCTCCTCTCTAACATTCCCTCAGTTTATTTCCCATAGTGCTGCCAAACAATTGTTCTATAGCACAAATTTGCCACCTCTATTTCTGTGTAAATGCCATCAGTAGTTTCCCATTGTCTCTTACTGTTAACATTGCCACTTTTGTGCCAACATCAAGAATACTCTGTGGTTCTGCCCTTGCCTATCTCTGGAGACTCATCTCTTGCTTGTTCTCCTTCTTCCTGCAGGACCCTGTGTAGGATGCCATATCTTGTTAATCATCTGTGTTTTCCACTAGGCACTGTCTTCTCATGTGTTCTGCCCTGCCCTCTGTATGGCTCTTCTTTGACTAGATGTTAATTACTTACTTTGGAAAATCTTCCTTTTAGGCAGACCTTTCTGTAAATAGTTGTTGGCTCAATGTGATTATCAGAAATCTTAATACTGAGGAGCATAAAACTGAAAAGTAGAATGTACTTTGTAATTTAGTCATTATTATTATTATTATTATTATTATTATTATTATTATTCTGAGACAGGCTCTCATTCTGTTGTCCGGGCTGAAGGGCAGTGGTGCAATCATGGCTTACTGCAGCCTGGACCTCCTGGGCTCAAGCCATCCTCTCAACTCAGCCTCAAGTAGCTGGGACTACAGGTGTGCACCACCACGCCAGGCTAATTTAATTTATTATTATTTTTTTCTTTTAGATATGAAGTCTATAGTGCTTAGGCTAGCCCTGAACTCTGGTCCTTGAGCAATCCTCCCCGCTCAGTCTCCCAAACTGCTGGGATTACAGGCATGAGCCACCATGCTTGGCCATTAGTTTCTTTATTGACACTGCTAAATACCACATCAAATGTTAAGATTTTTCTATAGTGACCCAGATGACCCATACTCATTTTTGTTTTTGTGTCTCAGAAAGCCAAGTTTTTAACTTGGTGTTTGTTTTTTGTTGTTGTTGCTATATTTTGGTATTGGCAGGGGCAGCAATGAAGGAGTGAGATATGGAAGTTGGATTTTCCATAGCATTACTTTTAAATTGAATCTCAACTGACCTCTCTGGCAAGCTATTCATACTTTGCCTTAGACTGGATTAAAAAAAAAAAAAAAAAAATCTCCATAGCCAATGATTGGTTAAGACAGAGAAAAGAGATAATGGTGCACCCATGGGAGGAGGCTGAGGAAAGCAAAGACAGTGACAAGCAGATAAACAGAAAAAGAGGAAGTGATTAAAAATAAAAATAGAAGTCTCAGGTACTTGAAAAGCCCTGGCTGAGACAGTGATGGAGATAAAAAGAGAAAGAGGAGAAATAAAATCGGCACTGCTGGTAACTGGAGAGGCTGGAGGAATAGGGGATGGAGGCTCAGAGACTGAAAGAAAAGAAAAGAGAGAGAATGCACAATACCAGGGAAAAAGGAACATAGGAAAAGGTTTTTAAAAACCTGAGAAACTAGTCAAAGAGTGTAGAAAATGGGAAATTGAGACACTGAGAACTTCTTGGGTCCTACTTCAGCTGTTTTATTAACTTCTGTACCAGAAAAATCTTGGGCAATTTGAGGATTTCCCCTTTTATTTAAAATAAACAAATAAATTTGTGTTTAAATAAAGAATCTGTATCTTATGAGACTAAGTTCAAAATCAGTGTGGACTAATAGGCATCCAGATGATTTGGAAGCTGTCACTAATCTAGGAAGTGAGAGAACCTACAAGCTTATCTCTTGAATGGGAGTCATGCCATCTACATTTCTTGCAGTCAACACCCATCCCTAACTTTCTGCCTGTAAACATCTCTTTCATACACAGTTCAGTCTCAAACATCCACCAGTTGTATAAAGGTTTTGTTCTCATTCATCAATAACAGCTGATGAAAGCCTTAGGCTGTCTCAATTTTATTCTTTCTCTATCCGTAGAATGAATTGATAGTGATGAATAAGTTTTATTTTATACTTCCTCCTTCCTTCAAAGATAAATAAAATGTGGAGGCATTGATGTTAAATTATCTAAAGAAAAACATTTTGACCAAGAAGCATACAAGTGATTAAGATGGGTGCGCTTTGGACCTCCAATTTAGACTTTTCCATTGTTAGTGACTCTTGTCATTTTTACCCTTAGACCCCTAGTCACACATGGATTGGGCTTCTTTAGATAAATATGTAAAGGTTTTTTTGTGAGACCATTCAAAGGAAGGTGGCATAAAAAGAATAATGTAATTTTCATAGCTGGAGGTTGGAAGGAAACAAGCGTTCTTGGTTAGGATTCTGATGTGCGGATTTAGTTGTTTTTGTTGTTGTTGTTGTTAAATAATGCTCTCAGAAATCAGGTCTGCAAGAGAACATGGGACAATATTGACTAAAGCACAAACAGTTCAGCAAGTGACCTTCATGCTTCTGAGCAACTAGCCAATCAGAATTCATGGCAAGTAGATGCCATCAACATCCAATCAGTATTCATTTCATGTGATTAGTAACCTGCTGATGTCAGAAAATGGACGAAAGGCAGCATTCAGGTATATAATATGATTATGAAATAATAGATCAGAGTGCATTTCTATAAAAAATACAAGGTTAAAGAGGATTGAAAATGTATTTTGTAGCTTTCAAAAGATACAATTTTTTTTTTAAAGATCATACTGTCAAAAATAGGGAAAAAACAGAAGCTCAAAGCCACAAAAAGGAATCCACAACACTTGTTGCTTTCATTGCAAAAGGTCTAGCTTTACATGAATATCTAAGGACTTGCCTGAGACATAATGTTACTATAAAGGTGAAGTGGGTATTAGTTTCCTGACATCTTTCTGAGAACTCAGCTTTGGAGGGCAGGATCTTTTAGCCCTATCCAAATTTTCTCTCTGATTGATCACTGAACTTGCTTTTCTCTTTTTAAGTGTATTTTCCATGATGCAGCAACTTCTTATGAAACAACATTCATTTCACACCATGAATGCCATGCCATTGCTGGGTTATAGTTTATGAAGTTTCAATGGGAAGGGAACTCAGTCTGGGACACTGGCATTGTGACCCAGGGTTGAAAACAACTAGTGAAGTACTCCCCAAAGCTCTGGTTATCACCAGTGAAATGACAATTCACCTCTCTGTTTTCTTTCACTGAAACTGACACTGTAAGTTAACAGAACGAAGTGAGATTTCAAAGAAAGGAAAATGACCTTTAAATTTTCTGAAGTATAAAGGCCACTTCATGCAACAGAGAACGGCAAAAGATATATGGCCTTAGGAGGTAAGTGAGATGACTAGATTAGAAGATAAAAGGGGAACACAGCTGGGACCTTGGGGCTTGTCCTTTCTGAAGTCATAGAACCAAGGTCCCCTTTAAATGGAAAATAAAGGTGGATGAATCTCAAAACACTCGGTACAGGTAATAACCCAAAGATCTCAATAATTATTCAAGGTATCTAAATGTTCCAAAATGGATTGCCAAATTGCTGTATTTCAGTATTTTCAATTATACTTTTATAAAACCAGAATCAAAGGGAGTATGTGGGAAAATTAATATAGAAATGTTTTCTGCTATCTATAATCTCAAAGTAGAAGTTAAGACTATTTTCTTTCTACACTAACAGATAGAAACCAAACTCCAAATTGAGAGATCACCATAGGGCTTATTTTACTTTTATACAGAAAAAAGATTGAGGAGTTGGAAAATAGCATCTATTTTGAAGTTCTGGAAACTGGAAAATTTCAAAATTATAAAGAGAAGACGTCAACAGCTAAATTTAAAAAAAAGAAAAAACTTACAATCTTCTTTAGTATTTTTATGAAACTCTAAGTAACAGATCTACAGTTTAATTAAGTGATCATTTGTTAAGAGGGAAATGAATTGACAAGGGATTAATAGTCTGAAAACTTGAAAGAATATTTTACTTCATGCATGTTAAAATATCTTCTTCCAATTTTAGGCTAAACTCTCAGAATGTCATGGGGTATCTTAAGTATTTTTTTAATAATAAATGTAACTTTAAAAAAGTTAAAGTGAATTGCATGTACTAATCTTACTGGAAGTTCAAATACAAGTTGACTTTAGAGTCAAAAAGTATGTTAATTTAACTTAACAGACTATGTAAAGAAATATGCTAATGATTAAAGGGCACCTGTAAGCAGAAAAATTATAAGCCTCACTAAAGTACCTCAATGTGTCCAAAACCTATTTCCATTTAGAATTAGTTAGCAAACACTTATTAAACAACTACTATATGCAGCTATAAGTATTTGAGCCAATGGAAGATGCACCATAATTAGAAGGAATAATCTCTGTTCTTTATTTAGAGGCGAGAAACTTGATGTATGGTGATCAAAATTACTATTCATGGAACCATAATACTACAAGGGACTTCATATTCTTTGAGGTTTTAGGCAATGGAGAGTCCTCAATCTCCCTTGGAAGCTCAATCCAAGGTTACATGAAGAAACTATATTCTAAGCCTCTAATATGAATACTAGCCACTGTCTAATTTCTGGTTATATTTCTGGACCCAAAGGTACTTCTAAAGAAAATCATAGAACCATCAAAGCAATGCTTTCTCATGTCAACTGGATCCTGCTGCTAATCAATACTTGTATCTAACTCTTTCTGAATATCTCATATATATTTCGTAATGGGTATAATGAAAGTTTTGAATTCTCCTCAAATTGGTAAATCTCACAATATTGTTGTTCTTCTCACATCCTTCCATATAAACTAGAGTCCTTGGACATAGGCATTTTCACCTTTTATTTTCTCCTCTTTTAACTATTCCTCCTAAAACAAATACTGGTGGAAGCTAATTGTTCTAGGGTTGATGGAGAAGCTTCAACACGACCAACTTAATCTCTTTTATCTTCCCTCTCTCCCCTCTTTGCTCTTCTTCCCCATGTCTAGTCTCTCTATCTGTGCATTCCTTTTAAAAAAAAATCTTTTAAATACTCCATGTCTTCAACCCTTAGATATTGATCTCCTTTTGCCTTTTCAGTATCTCTTCATTCATGCTTAGCTCTCTGCCTTAAATGTATAAAACTCAGTTCTATTGATTTTTTTCTATTTTACAATATTTCCCACTCTACCAATAAATACATTTCTTATTCCTTTAGTGCCAAACTTCTCTAGAAAGTTGACTTTATCTCCTTACTCAACTCCTTTTGATTTCAATTCATGTTGGTTATCACTGCTTTCTTCCTAACCACAAAATCAAATAGTCTTGGCATCCTCTTAATTCTTTTATCATGGTAGCACTCAACTTCTCAACCAAAGCCTTTATCAGCAACGCCACTGATAGGCCATAAGTTGATAGCCTGCCCTATTTTTTCCCCCACTTTATCATTTCTGCCAACTCCTTAATTTTTTTTTCCATTGATTCTTTTCTTAGTTTCCCATCTATGAAATAAGATGAGATCTGTTTATTTGTTACCTTGAAGGTAATCACTGTAGGATAGTTTATTTATTTAGTAGAAATACTGCCAACAATACTGCATTTCTGAGCTTGTTTTCTCCTTGTAATTTGTCAGTAATATTTAAAAAAAAACAAAATGTCTTGCTTTACAACATTGTTATTCAAACATTCAGAGTAAATTACTGATGAATAGATTTTCATGTGGTGGGAAGAGTACTGGATTAGAATGTTAAAGATCTTGGTGGTGAAGAACAGGTCACTTAACCTCATTTACCTTGAGTTTCCTTACCTGTAAATGAGGATTATAATGTCTGCCCTCCCTTATTGTCCTGTTTATTTCAATCTATAATCTCTTCTTACTGGGAACCAATGTTAAGTAGATCCATGTATTACCAAATTTGTCCTTTACTTTTCTTTTTTATAGAGGGCATAGATTTTGCCTCTGCTATAAGAAGGAAATAACTACCATTACCTTGCCTTAAGAAAAAAGTCACTGGGTGTGGTGGCAGGTGCTCATAGCTCTACAGGCTGAGGTAGAAGGATCACTTGAGTCCAGGAATTCGAGGCTGCAGTGTGCCATGATTGCACCACTGTACTCCAGTATGGGCAACAGAGAGACCGTGTTTCAAAATATAGAAAGAGAAAGGAAGGGGAGAAAGAGAGGAAGGAAGGGAGACAGGAAGGAAGGAAGGGAGGAAGGAAGGAAGGAAGGAAGGAAGGGAGGAAGGAAGGAAGACTATGGGGTTTGTCATAATATCTACCAACTTTTTAATATTTTAGGATAAATTTAATTTATTCAGTTCTTCAGTGCCATAAAAACTATGTCTTCTTTCTATTTTAATTTGGCTTTCTTTCCTTTCTTCAAAATTGGAACTTGCTTTAGTCAACTATTCATATTTAAATCTCAAAGAGAGAAAAGAGAGACAGTGAGAAGAAAAGACAAATATTTTTTTTTTCAGTGTTCTGTTATATTCATTCCTGCTCTGCCATTTAATTAATATTATACCCAGCTTGGAAAATAGGGAGGAGATATTTAGTTGGGAGACATTCAGTAAGAAGGAGTCATTTAGATTGGACTTGCAAGAGTCAGTACAATATGAACTGGTAGAGTATGTGAGCATTTCAGGCAAAGGACAAAATCTAAGCAAAGAAATTGAACTGGGAGGGTGTAGAGTAAACACAAGGGATAGTGATTAACTACGTCTGGCAGGAACCTATGGTAAATTATAGTGGTTGGGTCAATCTGCTTTAGAAAGGTAGATCCTAGATTCTGTGATTAGGGAAACACCCCAGAGATCATGTGGATCAATTTGTACTCTTGATGCTTGAATTAACCCTATAATATTTCTTCAGAATTGTTACTCAGAGTAAATTTAACCTGTGATGACAGAAAACTTACTCTTTCTTGAAGCAACCTAGTCTGTCTTTTGACAGCAGTGACTATGAGAATTTTCTTTTCTACATTGAGGATGAATCTATCTTCTTTTCCTCCATTGTTCTTAATATGCTAGTCTGGGCCATATTGGAAAAGGTAAAATACCATTCTTCTTGATCATTCTTAATATATGTAAAAGGCATCTTGGGCCATTCCAAATCTTCTCACTTTCAAGCCAAATGTTATTCCTTTCTTCAATAATATTTCATATTATATGAAATAGATTTCATTTCTTCCACTCAATGTTATGCTCCCTCTCCCAAGGATGTTCCCCAATTGTTCTGTCCTAAAAGATAATATACAGTACAGAATGAAATACTCACTGTATTAGTTCATTCTCGAATTGCTACAAAGAACTACCTGAGAGTAGGTAGTTTATAAAGAAAATAAGCTTTTAATTGACTCACAGTTCCACAGGCTGTGCAGGTGGCATGGCTGACAGACCTCAGGAACCTTACAATCACAGCAGAAGGTGAGGGGAAGCAAGCGCATCTTCACATGTCAACAGAGGAGAAAGAGAGTTGAGGGGAGGGGCCACTCACCTTTAAACCATCAGGTTGCATGAGAACTCACTCACTATCATGAGAACAGCAAGGGGAAATCTGCCCCATGATCCAATCGCCTCTCACCACATTCTTCCCCAACATTGGGAATTATAATTCAATATGAGATTTGGGTGAGGACATAGAGCCAAACCATATCACTCACTATGAATCCTGACCAAATGGAATAAAACAATACTGTACTATTCATCTCCTGGAGATCATCTTTGTAAAATTGCTTCTGAAATCTTTTCTTCAAACAAATAGAAGTCCCTTCACAGTGATGATGACTTCTCTTGTTTGTTGTTTATGCTCAGCCTCTTTTGATTCAGATTGATTTTATTGTCATGTATATATTATGTCTCCAAAATATTGGCCGATTTGTTTTGCAGTTGCTAAATCAGTTTTTTCTGTCCACTCCTTTCCATCTCCCCTAATCTTCTTGTTGTGAATTTAATTGTTTTGAATTCAAATGATTGTTTATTCTCTTGAAAAAATGGAAATATTTTATGGAGAATATTTATTGAAAGTATTATAAGTTTGCACTTAGTTAAGTAGATAGTGACACTCCACTGAAAATTTTGACATGATCCAAATTCTCTTTAAGGAGACTAATCATGCAGCCACAAATAGAACAGATTAAAATGGGAAGAAAAGGAATGCAGTTTGGAGAAGATTTCAATTGCCTTCCTGAGTGTTGTCAAAGAAAATGGAGAAGGGTGTTAAGCATGGTAAAAGAAGCTGAATAACTTATTAATGATTACTATGAAAGAGCTGAGAAAAGTAAAGTTCCCTGTAAGGTTTCAACCTGTAGTGACTGGGAGAATGGTAAAACTAAGGAGAGATGTTGCTTTGGAAAGAGGGGACTGTTGGAACATTTTGAGTTTAACGTCAGGTATACGGATGTGAAAATGGCTGTGCGGATAGATGGTTAGAAATGATAGGATGGATCTCAGGAAAGAGATAGGGACTAGAAACATAGATATCTATCTTATTTTCACAGAAGATTATTGGTTAGAGATTTTCAAGAGGTCAGTAATGTAAGATACAGGGAAAAGTAGTCAATGCTTTGGCGGTTTAGAAATCTCTGTGGTCAGAAAAGTAGGATAACTTAGAGGTCACAGAAGTACAGGAGCCAGGAGAGTGAAGTGTTTGTTTTGAATGAGTCATCTCCATTCACCATCCCCACACTATCATCTCCCTTCTCACTATCTTGAATAACCAGCTGTCTGCCCTTACAGAGATTGAAACTGATTTCTCAGAAAACAACTGTCTGTCTCATTTGCTGTTTCTTGTCTTCTAACTGCAAGAGACCCCAAAGCTCTGTCTCTGCTTCAATCATCTGCATAAATTGGGAAAATGCTAAAACTTTACCCCAACCTCTTTCATTAGTTCGAGACCTGTATTTACAGGCTAAGTGCCATAAAATCAACTTGGATGTCTCTCTCTTTTTTTTTTTTTTTTTTTTTTTTTT
>NW_016817363.1:1760739-1786667 GCF_001698545.2 Rhinopithecus bieti | reverse complement strand
GGAAGGAAGGAAGGAAGGAAGGAAGGAAGGAAGGAAGGAAGGAAGGAAGGAAGGAAGACTATGGGGTTTGTCATAATATCTACCAACTTTTTAATATTTTAGGATAAATTTAATTTATTCAGTTCTTCAGTGCCATAAAAACTATGTCTTCTTTCTATTTTAATTTGGCTTTCTTTCCTTTCTTCAAAATTGGAACTTGCTTTAGTCAACTATTCATATTTAAATCTCAAAGAGAGAAAAAGAGAGACAGTGAGAAGAAAAGACAAATATTTTTTTTTTCAGTGTTCTGTTATATTCATTCCTGCTCTGCCATTTAATTAATATTATACCCAGCTTGGAAAATAGGGAGGAGATATTTAGTTGGGAGACATTCAGTAAGAAGGAGTCATTTAGATTGGACTTGCAAGAGTCAGTACAATATGAACTGGTAGAGTATGTGAGCATTTCAGGCAAAGGACAAAATCTAAGCAAAGAAATTGAACTGGGAGGGTGTAGAGTAAACACAAGGGATAGTGATTAACTACGTCTGGCAGGAACCTATGGTAAATTATAGTGGTTGGGTCAATCTGCTTTAGAAAGGTAGATCCTAGATTCTGTGATTAGGGAAACACCCCAGAGATCATGTGGATCAATTTGTACTCTTGATGCTTGAATTAACCCTATAATATTTCTTCAGAATTGTTACTCAGAGTAAATTTAACCTGTGATGACAGAAAACTTACTCTTTCTTGAAGCAACCTAGTCTGTCTTTTGACAGCAGTGACTATGAGAATTTTCTTTTCTACATTGAGGATGAATCTATCTTCTTTTCCTCCATTGTTCTTAATATGCTAGTCTGGGCCATATTGGAAAAGGTAAAATACCATTCTTCTTGATCATTCTTAATATATGTAAAAGGCATCTTGGGCCATTCCAAATCTTCTCACTTTCAAGCCAAATGTTATTCCTTTCTTCAATAATATTTCATATTATATGAAATAGATTTCATTTCTTCCACTCAATGTTATGCTCCCTCTCCCAAGGATGTTCCCCAATTGTTCTGTCCTAAAAGATAATATACAGTACAGAATGAAATACTCACTGTATTAGTTCATTCTCGAATTGCTACAAAGAACTACCTGAGAGTAGGTAGTTTATAAAGAAAATAAGCTTTTAATTGACTCACAGTTCCACAGGCTGTGCAGGTGGCATGGCTGACAGACCTCAGGAACCTTACAATCACAGCAGAAGGTGAGGGGGAAGCAAGCGCATCTTCACATGTCAACAGAGGAGAAAGAGAGTTGAGGGGGAGGGGCCACTCACCTTTAAACCATCAGGTTGCATGAGAACTCACTCACTATCATGAGAACAGCAAGGGGGAAATCTGCCCCCATGATCCAATCGCCTCTCACCACATTCTTCCCCCAACATTGGGAATTATAATTCAATATGAGATTTGGGTGAGGACATAGAGCCAAACCATATCACTCACTATGAATCCTGACCAAATGGAATAAAACAATACTGTACTATTCATCTCCTGGAGATCATCTTTGTAAAATTGCTTCTGAAATCTTTTTCTTCAAACAAATAGAAGTCCCTTCACAGTGATGATGACTTCTCTTGTTTGTTGTTTATGCTCAGCCTCTTTTGATTCAGATTGATTTTATTGTCATGTATATATTATGTCTCCAAAAATATTGGCCGATTTGTTTTTGCAGTTGCTAAATCAGTTTTTTCTGTCCACTCCTTTCCATCTCCCCTAATCTTCTTGTTGTGAATTTAATTGTTTTGAATTCAAATGATTGTTTATTCTCTTGAAAAAATGGAAATATTTTATGGAGAATATTTATTGAAAGTATTATAAGTTTGCACTTAGTTAAGTAGATAGTGACACTCCACTGAAAATTTTTGACATGATCCAAATTCTCTTTAAGGAGACTAATCATGCAGCCACAAATAGAACAGATTAAAATGGGAAGAAAAAGGAATGCAGTTTGGAGAAGATTTCAATTGCCTTCCTGAGTGTTGTCAAAGAAAATGGAGAAGGGTGTTAAGCATGGTAAAAGAAGCTGAATAACTTATTAATGATTACTATGAAAGAGCTGAGAAAAGTAAAGTTCCCTGTAAGGTTTCAACCTGTAGTGACTGGGAGAATGGTAAAACTAAGGAGAGATGTTGCTTTGGAAAGAGGGGACTGTTGGAACATTTTGAGTTTAACGTCAGGTATACGGATGTGAAAATGGCTGTGCGGATAGATGGTTAGAAATGATAGGATGGATCTCAGGAAAGAGATAGGGACTAGAAACATAGATATCTATCTTATTTTCACAGAAGATTATTGGTTAGAGATTTTCAAGAGGTCAGTAATGTAAGATACAGGGAAAAAGTAGTCAATGCTTTGGCGGTTTAGAAATCTCTGTGGTCAGAAAAGTAGGATAACTTAGAGGTCACAGAAGTACAGGAGCCAGGAGAGTGAAGTGTTTGTTTTTGAATGAGTCATCTCCATTCACCATCCCCACACTATCATCTCCCTTCTCACTATCTTGAATAACCAGCTGTCTGCCCTTACAGAGATTGAAACTGATTTCTCAGAAAACAACTGTCTGTCTCATTTGCTGTTTCTTGTCTTCTAACTGCAAGAGACCCCAAAGCTCTGTCTCTGCTTCAATCATCTGCATAAATTGGGAAAATGCTAAAACTTTACCCCAACCTCTTTCATTAGTTCGAGACCTGTATTTACAGGCTAAGTGCCATAAAACAAATTTGTTGTTTCTTTTTTTTTTTTTTTTTTTTTTTTTTTTGGTCAGGTTCTTTGAATTCTGTTTATTTATTTTTATGAGATGGGGTCTCACTGTGTTGCCCAGGCTTTTCTCAAACTCCTGGGTTCAAGCAGTCTATCTGCCTCAGCCTTCTAAAGTGCTGGGATTACAGGAATGAGCCACTGCTCAGCCAGTCTCTCATGTTTGCATCTCACACACAAAGTATCCTAAATGGAATCCATAATCTTACAGAACAATATCATTATTGGCTCAGGAACACTCCAAGATGTCCATGTTGTAAACCTCTAACATAGCTCTGATTTGTTCTTCTCCTGCCCCTTACTATTGAGAAATAAAAATAAAATCCTAAGCCCTCAACTGACTGAACACATCCCCTCTTGGCCAAGGGGACCCCAGAGAAATCTTGGAAGCTCCCCTCTTGGCGAAGGGGACCCCAGAGAAACTTTGGAAGGTGAGTTCTCAGCCATGGCAGGATGAGAAGTTGGACACGCCTCATTATAACTACCTCTCTCCTTAACCACCATTATACTTTTTTTTTTTTTTTTTTTTGAGACGGAGTCTCCCTCTGTCTCCCAGGCTGGAGTGCAGTGGCACGATCTCAGCTCACCTCAACCTCTGCTTCCCAGGTTCAAGCAATTCTCCTGCCTTGGCCTTCTCCGTTGCTGGGATTACAGGCAGGCACCACCACGCCCGGCTGTTTTTGTATTTTTAGTAGAGATGGGGTTTCACCATATTGGTCAGGCTGGTCTCGAACTCCCAACCTTGTGATCCGCCCTCCCAAAGTGCTGAGATTACAGACGTGAGCCACCGTGCCTAGCCTATACTTTTTTTCTTAAGGGCTAAACAGAATCCAGCCCTTTCAAAAGACTCCACACTGTTAACATCTATTACTAGCTTATCTTCCCAGTACAAAACAAAGACAAGATAAGATTAGTCATTTTTTCACCCCTTCCTGAGACATCTGCTTCCTCTATTCCCTTTGTCTTCAAAGATTCACCTTATCTATGTGAAATGAAAATTTGGGCACTAACTAAAGCCTCACAAATATGTAATCATTGTCTCATTGCTGCCCTTACTTTTAAGGAAAATGTGTAGATACTAAACCTCCTGAGAACCTACTTGGAAAAAATAGTCACAGATGTGTCTGTGATTCAAATTTATTTTCTGGGTTGCACCCTCAAGCTGGCTCAACACACCTCAATTGATTGGGACATCTGCCTCAGTCACTCATTTTAGTTGTCACTATCATCCATTTCTTTTTTATTTCTTTTTTCTTTTAATTTTATCATTATTAATATTTTTGAGACAAAGTGTAGCTCTGTCACCCAGGCTAGAATGCAGTGGTGCGATCTCAGCTCACTGCAACCCCCTTTTCCCAGGTTCAAGCAATTCTTCTTCCTCAGTCTCCTGGGTAGCTGGGATTACAGGAGTCTGCCACCATGCCTGGCTAATTTTTGTATTTTGGTAGAGGGGTTTTCACCATGCTGGCCAGGCTGGTCTGGAGCTCTTGCCCTTAAGTAATCTGCCCACCTCGGCCTCCCAAATTGCTGGGATTACACTATCCTCCATTTCTAAGGCCAAATCTTATAAATTTTACCCACAAAACATATTCCAGATCCATACCTTCAGCGTTATATTTTTCACAGCTACCACCATTCCCTTTTAAGACCTCATTGTTATTTTACAAGTGGTACAGGTTGTGCATTCCTAACCCAAAACTTCAAAATTTTCAAAAATTCCAAAGCTTTTGAGCACCAACATGACATCATAAGTGGAAAATTTCACACATAAGTACTTAACACAAATGTTGTTTTGTGAACAAAATTATTTAAAATGTTACATAAAATTACCTTTATATATATAAGGTGTATATGAAACATAAATTAAATTTTTTTTTTTTGAGATGGAGTTCCACTCTTGCCAGCCAGGCTGGAGTGCAATGGCACCATTTCGGCTCACTGCAACCTACACCTCCCGGGTTCAAGCGATTCTCCTGCCTCAGCCTCCCAAGTAGCTAGGATTACAGATGCCTGCCACCACGCCCAGTTAATTTTTTGTATTTTTAGTAGAGATGGGGTTACGCCATGTTGAGTAGGTTGGTCTTGAATTCCTGACCTCAGGTGATCCACTTGCCTCAGTCTCCCAAAGTGCTGGGATTATAGGCATGAGCCACCACGCGTGGCCAACATAAATTAATTTTATACCTAGACTTGTATCTCATCCCCAAGATATCTCATTATATATAAGCAAATATTCCAAAATCTGAAAAAGATTCAAAATCTGAAACACTTCTGGTCCCAAGCATTTTGAATAAGAGACACTCAACCTGCATTATTCTTCTAGATGGACTTCTCACATCTAACCATTCTCATTTCTAATTTGTCTTTATAGACTGCTGCCAAATTAATCTTTCTAAAGTACAATTTAAATCATGTAATTCTACTATCCCAAAATGTTTAATCGCTTTTTATTACCCATTGAATAAGATCCAAACTCCTTAAAATAACATTTAACACCATCACCATCTGGTGATATCCCATATTTCTAGATGTATCTCCCATTTCTCCCTTTCAAAGATCCAATACTGCATTTAAACTACAACATGTCCTTCTCTTGTCGGCCTCAATCTCTTCATTCATTCCACTGTTTTTGCCAGTAATGTCCTTTCTTCTCACTCTTCTTTGTGAAACCTTTTTTGGTTGTCCCAGCAGAAAATATTAATAATATATAATTCAAAAAGTATTGGGCTAATACGTTAAATGTGTTACATGCATTGTCATGCTAAATTCTCACAATAACTGCATCACATATCTGCTATTTTCTATATTTTACTAATGAATAAGCCACTGTTTATATGGGTTTGTTAATTTAGCTAACAGTATCATAACTAGTAGCTTTCCATATTAATCTAATCTCAAAGTCAGTGTTCTTAATCTTAATTCAAATCTTTTAAATTTTATCTTTACCCCTTAAGGTAGAACAATGAGTTTCTTGGCTTTCCTGAAGCCATAGTAACAGAGCTTCAGTAATTTGAATTTTATTTGAATTCAAATAAAGGAGAGTTTATTCCCTTGACAAAATGGAAATACTTTGTGGGGAATATTTTAAATATATTAAAATTTTAAAATATTTTAAGTGTATTAAAATACAAAATTTTAATAATGACATTAGACACTAATAAAATGTCTTTTTTCTTAGTCATAGTTTATTGACATAACTTGTATATGGAAAACTCCATGCTTTTTAGTGTACAGGTCTATTAATATGGTCTTTCTAACTTATTTCTATGCTCTCTTTTTAGAAGCAGATAATTTACTTTTGCAGTTCCTTTTCATATGATTTAGTTGCTATAAATTTTGGCTTTCCTTTTATCCTACCATTTCTTTGGAAATGCAGTATGCTATCAATATTGTTTTTAGTAATTCTCTGAATCTTCTTTATGAACTCAAGCTTGTTCATAGAATAAAGAGTTCAGAGTTTGTTCATGGAAGGAGAAGATGTCTATAATTATAGCCAGAGTTTATAGATTTTCTTCCATTAGAGCTTTTCTATTAGTGTGCTAAACCTAATGAAATGTATATTCTTAAAAATTATTTTCTACATCTTTATTTAATAGATGTATAGGATTTATAGGATTTGTAGCCAAAACAATGTGGAAAATGTGCCCTCTCAAATGATAATTGAATGCAACAAAAGAAAATAATGTCAGAATGGAATCTACTTTATCAGAAGCTATACTATATTTCTGCTAAGCCTATATAATTAGTTGATTTGTTCATTCCTTCACTGAATAAGCTTCATTTATTGAGCCCCTACTGATGTGAAACTTTCCCTGAAGCAGCTTGCCATCTAATAGGTACAAATGATTAATGTTATATACAGTAGGAAAAGGAAATTCCTATAGTCATAATCACCTTATCAATAGTTAATGGCTAAGTTATTTAAGTATTGGAGTCACCAAATGATAGACAGTCTTTATGATTTTTACTAACTTTCAGAAAGAGTTGACACAATAATATCTGGCATGTTACTGATGTTCAGCAGCAATGAAATAATAATTAGGTTTAAAGCCAAGAGTGGTTTCAAAGCTTCATAGTATTAGGTCAGTCAGTCCACTAGAAATAAGAGGACTCTGTTTATATAAAGCCAAGAGTCCTTGAGTATTATGAAGCAAAAGAAAAGATATTTTCCTTAAGGGCTTTTAAAGATAAGATAAAGTCCTTTTAAAAGCTTTATCGTGAACTTCTAACAAAAGTTTTGCCACGTATAGTATAAATACATCATCTTGTTTTGGGTATCTGTTTTATTACGAAACTTTTAATGGAACAAACAAAAACATGTACAGGCATATCCAGTCATATTGCATTCCTCATTAATTGTACAGGCACAATTTTTGAACTTTTAAAAGGCAGTGTAAGAAACCTGTTTTATAGCCCTTTCATCACTCCAGGACCACAGTTCCACAGCTTCTCCTCCAGCCCCATATGCACAGCCTATCCATGCTAGGATTAATCCTTGTGCCTCTGAATAATCTGAATCAGCGCTTGAAATTTCTCACCCTGGCATGCTTTGGAGGAGCTGAATGAATTGTTCCCATTACTCTGTCTGTCACCTTCCTCTCTCCCATTCTCAGCTCTCATAACAAGTCATTAAAATAAAAAGGGTTAAATGAATTATAATATACAGTGATTACTATAAAAAACCCCTAACACATATCAATAACAGGTCTCAGCACAACATATATGTCACAGAATTCAGGGGAAGAAAAGTTCTCTCATGCACTCCACCTGCTAACCAGCATTACCAAAAGTACTGTTTTAATAAACAGGTAAATATCCTATTTTTAAAGATTTTTTGCAAGCACGAGTGTCACATTTCCACCCTAACAATCTGAATTTTGACACCCCATAGAAATCTGTACAGATATCTGTGATATATACATTCAAATGCATAGCTAAAGTATTCAAATGTACATAATAAGTCAAAGCAAGAACCTCTTCGTTCTGACCTAAAAGTACCTCATTAGCGCCAATGTCCAAGACAGACAGCCCCAAGTACACTAAGGTCCAAGGGCATGAAAGAGCCCTCACTTTTGTAGACTAACAAACAGATTCATGCAAATTAGTGTGTGAACTTGAAGATATTATCCTGCCAAACTGATTGGTACAGACATGCTGCCAAGGGGAAAACACCAGCTAGGCAGTATTATTATTACTGTTATAATTATTGCCAAAACCATAAGACCTTAAAGCTTTCTGGATGAAAGGCTTGCAAGGGAAAAACAATCTATCCTAGGGTTCACTCCGTGGACTTGAAATTACTTTTCAACGTTTTCTTCTTATTTATCCAACTCATTTCAAAAGATGAAACACCTATTCCAAGGTGAGGAAAGAGACTTCTGGGGAAAAGAAAAAATAAATTCTTTAAGATGGTCCTATTATTTTCTGTTCATTCTGATTCGTTTTCTCCCCTTCCTGCCTATTTCCCTGGTTTTAATTTGTCTTACTCTGTTTCAGAATGTTCTGCATCTTTTCTCTATGTCTTATCTTCCAACCTCTCAGAAGTATTGTCATTAATCAATTATATATTCAGTCTATTCTTTTGCTGCTACTCCTTTAAAACATCCTTATGAATATTGCTTTAGAGAATTCATGGTACACATTATTGTCACTGAAGGGGTGACAGTACAATATATATATATCTGAAATTAGGCAGTATGGTGTGAGGTTAAAAAGAAACATTTTGGAACCCAACCGGTGTGCATTTGAACCCAAGAACTGCCGTTTACTAGCAGTGATAAGGCTAGTTCATTCACTTTGCTGAGCCTTACCCCAGAAGATCTTATGATTAATAATATCTAGCTCACTAGTAGTTGAGGATTAATAAAGATAATAATATTTAAAAAACACTGAGTAAAATGTCAGAAATATGAAAGCATTTAAAACAAACGAATGATATCAAGATGGTGGTGAAGGCGGTAGCAGTGGTGGAAGCAGATGTAATTGTGGTGATTATAGACATGAACTTTCAAAGAATTTTTTCACCAGAAGGGGTGGGTCACCTTCATCCATTTGGATTGCAAGTCTGTGATAAACACTCATGTGTTTAAAAAGAGAGGAAGATGTGCTCTACTGTATCAATTGTACTTCAATATGAAGGTTATGATCAGGCTTAAATCTCTTCATGTTCCTAGAGATAGATTCACTTCACAAACACATACCAAACTCTGAATGTTACTCTGTCCTGCCTACTCTTTTTCCAACTATTATTGTAAAATTATTCATACATTCAAAAGAATACTTAAACATACACATGAGGGGAAGTGGGCTCTCTGCAGAAATGTCATATTTAACAACTATCCACACACAAAAGCACCTTTATAATAACCAACAATCAGATAAGCAATCACAGTACCTGGTTTTAACTTCATATCACTGAAAGAGGCACTGAAGTGGGTAAGAAAGACATTCTTGACTTGCCAACACAACCCCTGAGAGTGGTTGTATGGGCCAGAGAATCTGTGGGGAAGGTGAGCTCAGTGATTGTAGGACTTTGCACTGGAACGCAGTGCTGCTTGTTACAGCAGAAAGCAAGACTGGGTAGAACCCAGCCAGTGATGATGGAAGAAGAATGTAGATCAGTCCTAGCCAGAGGGTAATTGCCCATCCCAGTGGTCAAAACCTGAGTTCCAATGAGCCTTGCCATTGCAGACCAAAGCACTCTGTGGTCCTAAATAAACTTGAAAGGCAGTCTAGGCCACAAGGACTGCAATTCCCTGGCAAGTCCTGTTGCTGTGCTAAGCTCAGAGCCACCAAACTTGGAAGACAAGAGACCTAGTGAAACATCACCTGGTGTGGCCAAAGGAGTTCTTGGACCATCCCTCCCCCAACCCCAGGCAGTGCAGCTCACAGGTCTGGGAGAGACTCCTTCCCTCTGTTGAGGAGAGGAGAGTGAAGAGTAAAGAGAACTTTGTCTTGTAACTTGGATACCAGCTCAGTCAGAGTAGGATAGAATATCAGGTAGAGTTCCGAGGTCCCCATTCCAGGTCCTACCTCCTGGATGACATGTGTAGACACACCCTGAGCCAGAAGGGAACCTGCTGCTTTGAAGGAAAGGACCCAGTCCTACCAGGATTTATCACCTTCTGACTAAAGAGCACTTGGACCCTCAATAATCAGCAGCAATACCCAGGTAGTAATTGCCACAGACCTTGGGTGTGACTCAGAGGCGAGCTCACTTCAGGTATAACTCACCCACATTCCCAGCTGTTCTGGCTATTGGGAGGGAATCCTTCTGCTTGAGAAAAAGAGAAGGAAGAGGGAGTTGAGAAAAAGAGAAGGAAGAGGGAGTTTGTCTTGAAGCTTAGATACCAGCTAGGCCACAGTGCAGTAGAGCACCAAGCAGGCTCTTGGAGTTCCTTATTCCAGGATGTGGCTCTTGGATGGCATTTCTGGACCTGCTCTGGGCTGGAAGGGGGCCAAATTCCCTGAAGGCAGAGTCTCAGGCCTGGTAGCATTCACCACAAGTTGACTGAAGAGCCCGTGGACCTTGAGTGAACATCAGTGGTTGCCAGGCAGTACTCACTGTGGGCCTAGGATGGTGGTGGCCACAGGGAGGGACTCCTCTGCTTGTGAAAAAGGGAGGTGATGTGATTTGGCTCTGTGTCTCCACCCAAATCTCATCTTGTAGCTCCCATAATTCCCACATGTTGTGGGAGAAACCTGGTGGGAGATGGTTGAATCATGGGGGTAGGCCTTTCCCATGCTGTTCTCATGATAGTGAATGAATCTCATGAGATTTGATGGTTTTAAAAACTGGAGTTTCCCTACACAGGCTCTCTCTTTGCCTGCCGCCATCCACATAAAAAGTGACTTCTCCTCCTCGCCTTCTGCCATGATTGTGAGGCCTCCCCAGCCACGTCAAAGTAAAAGTCCATTAAACCTCTTTCTTTTGTAAGTTTCCCAGTCTCAAGCATGTATTTATCAGCAGCTTGAAAATGAACTAATACAATAAATTGGTACCAGGAGTGGGGCACTGATGAAAAGATAAATGGAAATGTGGAAGCGACTTTGGAACTGGGTAACAGGCAGAGGTTGGAACAGTTTGGAGGGCTCAGAAAAAGAAAGGAAAATGTGGGAAAATTTAGAACTGTAATGACTTTGACCAAAATGCTGATAATAATATGGACAATGAAATCCAGGCTGAGGTGGTCTCAAATGGAGATAAGGAACTTCTTGGGAACTGGAGCAAAGGTGACTCTTGTTATGTTTTAGCAAAGAAAGTGGCAGCATTTAGCCCCTGCCCTAGAGATTTGTGGAACTTTGAACTTGAGAGAGATGATTTAAGGTATCTAGTGGAAGAAAGTTCTAAGCAGCAAAGCATTCAAGAGGTGCCTTGGGTGCTGTTAAAGGCACTTGGTTTTAAAAGGGAAATAGATCATGAAAGTTTGGAAAATGTGCAGCCTGACAATGTGAGAGA
The DNA here is from genome assembly GCF_001698545.2 of Rhinopithecus bieti. NCBI lineage: Eukaryota > Metazoa > Chordata > Mammalia > Primates > Cercopithecidae > Rhinopithecus > Rhinopithecus bieti. Next base: position 1,775,427 of record NW_016817363.1, on the reverse strand, counting down.
AAAGAAAATCCCATTTTCTGAGGATAAATTCAAGCTGGCTGCAGAAATTGCATAAGTAATGAGGAGCTGAATGTTAATCACCAAGACAATAGGGAAAATGTCTCCAGGGCATGTCAGAGACATTTGAGGCAGCCCCTCCCATCACAGGCTTGGAGGTTTAAGAGGAAGAAATGGTTTTGTGGGGTGGGCCCAGGGTCCCTCTGCTGTGTGCAGTCTAGGGACTTGATGTCCTATGTCCCAACCACTCCAGCCATGACTAAAAGGGGCCAAGGTACAGCTCAAGCTGTTGCTTCAGAGGTTGGAAACCCCAAACCTTGGCAGCTTCCACATGGCTTTGAGGCTGTGGGTGCACTGAAATCAAGAACTGAAGTTTTGGAACCTCTGCCTAGATTTCAGAGGATGTGTGGAAACACTTGGATGCCCAGGCAGATGTTTGCTGCAGGGGTGGGGCCCTCATGGAGAATCTCTGGTAGGGCAGTGCAGAAAGGAAATGTGGGGCTGGAGGACCCAAACAGAGCCCCTACTGGGGCACCACCTAGTGGAGCTGTGAGAAGAGGGCCACCATCCCCCAGACACCAGAATGGTAGATCCACCAAAACCTTGCACTGTACACTTGGAAAAGCTGCAGATACTCAATGCCAGCCTGTGAAAGCAGCCAGGAGCGGGGGCTATACCCTGCAAAGCCACAGGGGCAGAGCTGCTTAAGTCCATGGGAACCCACCTGTTGTATCAGTGTGACCCTGATGTGAGACAAGGAGTCAAAGGAGATCATTTTGGAGCTTTAAAATGTGATTGCTCTGCTGGATTTTGGACTTGAATAGGGCCTGTAGCTCCTTTGTTTAGGCCAGTTTCTCCCATTTGGATGGCTGTATTTACCCAATATCTATACCTCCACTATATCTAGGAAGTAACTAACTTGCTTTTGATTTTATAGGCTCATAGGCAGAAGGGACTTGCCTTGTCTCAGATGAGACTTTGAACTGTGAACTTTTGAGTTATTGATGAAATGAGTTAAGACTTTGAGGGACTGTTGGGAAGGCATGATTTGTTTTGAAATGTGAAGACATAAAATTTGGGAGGGTCTAGGGGTGGAATGATGTGGTTTGGATCTGTATCCCCACCCTAATCTCATCTTGTAGCTCCCATAATTCCCATGTTATGGGAGGGAACCAGTGGGAAATGGTTGAATCATGTGGGTTGGTCTTTCCCATGCTGTTCTCATGATAATGAGTGAGTCTCATGAGATCTGATGGTTTTAGAAATGGCAGTTTCTCTACACAAGCTCTCTCTTTCCCTGCTGCCATCCATGTAAGATGTTACTTGCTCCTCCTTGCCTGCCACCATGATTGTAAGGCCTCCTCAGCCATGTTGAAGTGTAAGTTCATTAAACCTTTTTCTTTCATAAATTGCCCAGTCTCAGGTATGTCTTTATCAGTAGTGTGAAAACAGACTAATACAGGAGGGAAGAGTGGGAAGGACTTTGTCTCGTGATTTGAATGCCAGTTCAGCCACAGTAGAGTAGAAAACCAGGTAGACTCCTAATGTTTCCAATGCAAGGCCTTAACTCCCAGATGGCATCTCTAGACCCACCTGGGGCTAGGGGGACCTCATCACCCTGAAGGGAAGGACAAAAATCCTGGCTGGCTGTGCCATCTCCAGATTGTAGAACTCTAGATAGTAGCCAGAAAGTGGTTACTACAGTCCTCAGGTGAGACTCAATACTGTGCTGGCTTCAGGTCTGACCCAGTGCAGTAACAGTGGTGGTAACCATAGGGGTATTTGTGTTACCACTTCCCTAGCACTGGGCAGATCAGCACTGATAGAGAGAGTGTTTGCTTGGGAGAAAAAAAGTGAAGATAATAAGAATCTCTTAATGGCAATCAAGAAGATTCTTCCAGATCTTATCTGAGACTGCCAGGAGATATCTCTACAACTCTGCAAGAACCATGGAGATATTGAGCTTGGGATTTCCCCTAATGCAGATATGGCTGCAAGGACTGAAAACTTAGGTGAAAACACTCAAGTACCTTCAAATACCTGGAATGTCTTCACAAGAAGGATGGTTATAAACAAGCCCAGACTGCAAAAGTTACAATAAATTCCCAACTTTTCAATGTCCAGACAGTGATGAATATCCACAAGCATCAACACCATCCAGGAAAACAAGGTCTCACCAAATGAGCTACACAAGGCACCAGAGGCCAATCCTGGAGAAATGGAGATATGTGACCTTTCAAGCAGAGAATTCAAAATAACTGTTTTGAGAAAACTCAATGAAATTCAAGATAACACAGAGAAAGAATTTAGACTCCTATTAGATGAATTTAACAAAGAAATTGAAATAATTAAAAAGAATCAATCAGAAATTCTGGAGTTGAAAAATGCAAGTGGCATAATGAAGACTGCATCAGAGTCTCTTAAAAGCACGTTGATCAAGGAGAAGAAAGAATTAATGAGCTTGAAAACAAGCTACTTGAAAATACACAGTCAGATGAAACAATGGAAAGAAGAATAAAAAAGAATGAAACATGACTACAATATTTAGAAAATCACCTCAAAGGGGCAAATTTAAGAGCTACTGACCTGAAAGAGGAGGTGAAAAAAAAAAAAAAGAAAAAGAAAAAAAGATAAGAGTAGGAAGGTTTATTCAAAAGGTTAATAACAGAGAACTTACCAAACCTAGAACGAGGTATCAGTATTAAAGTACAAGTAGTTATATACTACCAAGCAGATTTAACCCAAAGCATACCACCTCAAGACAATTAAAAATCAAACTCCCAAAGGTTACACAGGATCCTAAAAGCAGCAAGTGAAAAGAAACAAATAACATACAAGTTGCTCCAATATGTCTACCAGCAAACTTTTAAGGGGAAACCTTATAGGCCAGGAGAGAGTGATGGGTCATAAAGTGCTGAAGGAAACAAACCTCAAATCCCAGAATAGTATATCCAGCAAAAATATCCTTCAAACATGAAGAAGAAATAAGTACTTTCTTAGACAAACAAAAGCTGGGAGATTTAATCAACACCAGACCTATTCTACAAGAATTGCTAAAGGGAGTGCTTTAATCTGAAATAAAGACGTTAATAAATGGTAAGAAATCGTCAGAAGGTGCAAAACTCTCTGGTAAGAGTAAGCACACAGGAAAACACAGAATATTATAACACTTTAATTGTCATTTGTAAACTATTCATATCTTGAGTAGAAAGTCTAAAAGATGAAATGATGAAAAAATAACTTTTCATGACACAGATACTACAACAAAATGTAAATAGAAACAATAAGTTAAAAAGTGGGGGGACAAAGTTAAATTGTAGAGTTTTTATTAGTTTTTTCTTTGCGTGTTTGTTAGGTTCTTTGTTTATACAATGTGTTAAGTTGTCATCAGTTTAAAATAAGATATAAGATATTGATTATAACACAAGATTATAAGGTATTATAATTAGATTATAGGATATTATTTGCAAGCCTCATGGTAATCTCAAATCAAAAAATATACAATGGATATGAAAAAATAAAAAGCAAGAAATTCAAACATACGAGCAGAGGAAATCAACTTCACTGCAAGGAAGGAAAGAAGGAAGAGAAAACCACAAAATAACCATAGCACAAATAACAAAATAACACGAATAATTTCTTATCAATAATAACATTGAATGTAAATGGATTAAACTATTCAATTAAAAGACACACAGTAACTGGATTACAAAGACCACCAGACTCAACAATTTATTGCCTACAAGAAACACACTTCACTTATAAAGACTTATTCAGACATAGACTGAATATTAAGGTATGGAAAAAGATATTCCATGCAAATGGAAACCAAAAAAGATCAGAAATGACTGTATTTATTTCAGACAAAATATATTTCAAGACAAAAACTATAAAAAGGGTCAAAGAAGGTCATTATATAATGATAAAGGGGTCAATTCAGCAAGAGGATATAACAATTGTAAATATATGTGTACCCAACGTTGGAGCACTCAGGTATCTAAAGCAAGTATTATTAGAGTTAAAGAGAGGGACAGACCCCAATACAATAATAACTGGAGACTTCAACACCCCACCTTCAGCATCAGACAAGCAGAAAATCAACAAATAAACGATGAATTTAATCTGCACTGTAGGTCAAATGGCCTAACAGAACATTTCATCCAATGGCTGCAGAATACATGTTCCTCTCAGGACATGGATCATTCTCAAAGATAGACCATATGTTTAGCCATAAAACAAGTCTTTGAAAAGCTTTTAAAAATTGAAATTACATCAAGTATCTTCTCTGGCCACAGTGGAATAAAACTAGAAATCAATAACAAGAAAAAGATTGGAAACTTAGAAAATACAAGAAAATTAAACAATGTGCTCCTGAGTGACCAGTGAGTCAATGAAGAAATTAAGAAGGAAGTTTAAAAAGCTGTTGAACAAATGATAGTAGAAGCAAAACATACCAAAACCTATGGGATACAATGAAGGACAAAAACCATATGATCATTGTAGTTGATGCTGAAAACGTATTTGATAAAATTCAATATCCTAGCCGGGCGCGGTGGCTCAAGCCTGTAATCCCAGCACTTTGGGAGGCTGAGATGGGCGGATCACGAGGTCAGGAGATGGAGACCATCCTGGCTAACACGGTGAAACCCCGTCTCTACTAAAATACAAAAAACTAGCCGGGCAAAGTGGTGGGCGCCTGTAGTCCCAGCTACTCCGGAGGCTGAGGCAGGAGAATGGCATAAACCCGGGAGGCGGAGCTTGCAGTGAGCTGAGATCTGGCCACTGCACTCCAGCCCGGGTGACAGAGCAAGACTCCGTCTCACCAAAAAAAAAAAAAAAAAAAAAAAAAAAAAAAAAAAATTCAATATCCTATTATGATAAAACTCTTTAAAACTGGGTATAGAAGGAACATATCTCAACACAGTAAAAGTCATATATGACAGACCCATAGCTATTATCATTCTGAATGGGGAAATATTGAAAGCTTTTTCTCTGAGATCTGGAATGTAACAATGATGCCCACTGTCACCACTGTTATTCAACATAGTACTGGAAGTCCTAACTTGAGCATTCATACAAGAGAAGGAAACAAAGTGCATACAAATTGGAAAGGAAGAAATCAAATTGTCCTTGTTTGCAAGTAATGTGATCCTGTATTTAGACAAACCTAAAGACTTCACCATAAACTATTAGAACTGATAAACAAATTCGGTAAAGTTGAAGGATACAAAATCAGTGTATGAGACTCAGTAGTATTTCTATATGCTAATAGCAAACAATCTGAAAAATAAACAAAGAAAGTAATCCCATTTACAATAGCTGCAAATGAAATAAAATACCTAGTAATTAACATAACCAAAGAAGTAAAAGATCTCTGAAATTAAAATTAGGGAATATTGATGCAAGAAATTGAAAAGAACTCAAAAAATATATATTCCATATTCATGAATTGAAAGAAACAATAATGTTAAAATGTCCATACTATCTAAAGCAATCTACAAATTCAGTACAATCTGTATCAACCAATGACATTCTTCAAAGAAAAAAAATTTTTTAATGTATATGGAATCACAAAAGACATAGAATAACCGAAGCTATCCTGAACAAAAAGAACAAAACGGAAGAAATATTGTTACCTGACTTTGAATTATTCCACCCACTATAGTAACCAAAATAGCTTGGTACTGGCATAAAAAGAGACACATAGACCAATGGAACATAACAGATAACACAGAAACACATTGATATATCTACAAGGAATTAGTTTCAACAAAGGAGCCATAAACATACATTGGAGAAAAGACACATTTCTTCAATAAATGATACTGGGAAAACTGGGTATCAATACGCAGAAGAATAAAGCTAGACCCTGATCTCTTGCCATACACAAATATAAAATCAAAATGGATTAAAGCCTTCAATCTAAGACCTCAAACTATGAAACTGCTAAATGAAAACATTGAAAAAACTCTCCGGAACATTGGATTGGGCAAAGATTTCTTAAGTAAGAAATACCCTACAAGCACAGACAACCAAAGCAAAAATGAACAAATGGGATCACATTGAGTTAAAACATTTCTGCACAGCAAAGGAAACAATCAGCAAAGTGAAAAGACAACCCACAGAATGAGAGAAAATATTTACAACTATTCATCTGACAAAAGATTAATTACCAGAATATTTAGAGAGATCAAACTACTCAATAGGAAAAAAATACATTACTCTGATTAAAAAATGAGCTAAAGATCTGAATAGATGTTTGCCAAAAGAAGACATAAAAATGGTAAACAGGTATATGAAAACATTCTCGACATCATTGATCATCAGAGAAATGCAAATCAAAACTACAATGAGATATTGAAATGGCTTTTATCCAAAAGACAAGCATTAACAAATGTTGGCAAGGATGTGGAGAAAAGGGAACTCTCTTACCTTGTTGGTGGGAAGGTAAATTAGTACAACCACTGTGGTTTAAGGAACAGTTTAGAGGTTCCTTAAAAATATGTAAAATAGAGCATATGATCCAGCAATCCTGCTGCTAAGTACATACCCAAAAGAAAGGAAATCAGTATATGGAAGTGATATCTGCACTCCCATGTTTATTACAGCATTATTTACAATAGCCAAGATGTAGAAGGAACCTGTGTCCATAAACAGATGAATGGATAATGTGGTACACATACACAATGGAATACTACTCAGCCATAAAACAGAATAAGATCCTGTCATTTGCAACAACATGGATGAAACTGGAGGTCATTATGTTAATGTTAATGATTATGTTATGTCATGTTAAGTGAAATAAGCCAGACACAGAATAACAAATTTAACATCTTCTCACTTATGTATGGGAGCTAAAAGTTAAAACAATTGAAGTAATGTACATAGAGAATAGAGTGATGGGTACCAGAGGCTGGGAAGGGTAGTGGGCAGAGGATGGTTAATGGGTACAACAATATATTATAGTTAGAATGAATAAGATCTAGTATTTGATAGTACAACAGGGTGACTACAGTCAATAATAACTTATTGTATATTTTAAAATACCTAAAAGTATAATTGGATTGTTTGTAACATAAATTAAGAATACATGCTTGAGGCAAATATTATGTATTGCATGCCTGTATCAAAATATATCATCTACCCCATGAATAAATACATACACCTACTATATACCCACAAGAACTAAAAATTAGAAAAAATTTATAGTTAATACATAATACAAAATACAAGTTAAGATTAAAATAACAAAATGAGCATTTTTGTATTTAGCACCTAGATTAAGAAAAATAGAACCTTACCAATATCTTTAAAGCTCTGATTATGCCCTTCCCTGTTTACATCCCCTCCCCCTTCCTTCAGGATGCACAAGGGAGGGGCATAAACAGAATTTCAAAGATATTGATAAGGTTCTATTATATTAATCACTATCCTGAAATTTAGGTTTATTATTGCATTGCTTTTACTTATAAATTGCCCTATATGCCGGGTGCCGGTGGCTCAAGCCTGTAAGCCCAAGCACTTGGGAGCCGAGACGGGCGAGATCACGAGGTCAGGAGTTCGAGACCATCCTGGCTAACACGGTGAAACCCCCCCGTCTCTACTAAAATACAAAAAGCTGGCGGGCGAGGTGGCGGGCCCTGTGTCAGGCTTACTCGGGAGTGAGGCAGGAGAAATGCTTATACCTCTGGAGGCGGAGTGCAGTGGCTGAATCCGGCCACTGCATCCAGCGGGCGACAGCGGGAGACTCCGTTCTCAAAAAAAAAAAAAAAAAAAAAAAAAAAAAAAAAATGCCTATATGTTAGGTATCCTCCAAATAATAATATTGTTTAAATTTTGTTGTTTTGGATTTTTATTCAACATTATGCTTATGGATCATATTATGCTTATGATTTCTTCAGAGATTGATTTTATTCCCAGCTCCATATTAGTAGTTCATGGAGTAAAAATGTGATGAAATTAACTATTCTTCCATCCATGGATTTGGTTATTTCAATATTTGGTCTCAGAACCATGGTGGTTCTATGAACATTTTTATGAACACTTTTTTGTTTCCTGATGCATATAAGGATAAAGTTCTTCAAGGCATATACTTAGGGCAGAAAATTGTGGGACTATAGAATTTGCACACTTTTAACTTCATGGAAGAATGTCAAATCTTTTTCTAATGAGGTTGTGTTGGTTAAGATTAGTTTAGGCTGCTGTGGCTAATAAAAATTTCAGAATCACAGTAGTTTAAATGAAATAGCCATACATTTCTATCTCAGGTTCAAGAAGCCTGGAGGTGGTTATTCCAGAGATGGTAAGTCACTCCACAGTGTCGAGATGAAGGCTTCATGTACTGTGTAGGTTACCTCGTATGAACAATTTTCATTCCCAAGTTTATCTGTCAAGGTCGAAAATGGTTTCTGGAATTCCAGCCAGTGTATCCACATTTTGGCTGGCAATAGGAGAAAGAACCAAAAGGTGCATAGTCCTTTCCTTAAAGATGTACAGAACACTTTTATTTTCATCCTATTGGTCAGAATTCACATGGCCATATCATTACATTGCCCTAGGGCAAACTGGGAAATGTAGTTTTCTGCCAGTTTGCCATGGAGCCAGCTAGGAATAGATAAATCTTTTATTACTGAGAAAGAAGAGAAAGACAAATTTTAGCAGATAACTAGCAGCTTCTGCCACAGTGGTTCTACTAATTTATATTAATTTTTACATACATAAAACTAAAGAGAATTTGTGTTTCTCTACGTACTTTCCACACTCAAAATTATCAGCCTTTTAAAGGTTTGTCAAAATGCTATTTATAAAATATTATGCCATCTTAAAAACTTGTATGCCTCTGATTAATAATAATAACTATCTTTTCATAATTATTAATTATTTTAATTTTAAAGAAACTACCTGCTTATATTTTTTCATTTTTGTGTTGTTTGTCTTTCTTTTCTGGACTTTAAGAGTTTTGTATTCATATAGAAAATAACCCCTTACCAGTTATATAAACCACAAAAAAAAAACCCACAAAATACGAAAGTCTTCTAGTTGGTGTCATAACTCTTTATTTTTTCAACTGCTGTTTGATGAAAAGAGATATGTTGTTTAATTTACTTGACTTTATTAATCTGTTCTATTATGACTTAAACTTTTTGTATCTTATTTGAGAAATCCTTCTCCACCCCATGGTTATAAGATATTCCTATGATTTCTTCTAAAAGTTTTGATTTTTTTTTTTTGCATTTCAATGAATTAGAATTGATATTTTCTGTACATTTTGAGTAAGATTATGATTTCACTTCTTTCCCTCTGGAAAATTAAAAACTAATAGTCTCAGCAGAATTATTATAGTTTAAACATTCACTTTTCTGAAATGCCAACTCTGTAATATTCAAGTTTCCTTTCTTTGTAGATATCTATTTCTGGGAACTAGTTATTCATTTCTATGTCTATTTATACTTTCTCTCTGTATATATTAAATATATACTTGCCTAATATTTATAAGTAGATGTGCTATTTAATAAATCAAGACCCTCTCTCGTATCATATTTTTTGCCATCAGGTATTTCTTAGTTACTCTGTGCTCTATGTTCATGCACATAAATTTTTGAATCACTTTTACAAGTTCAACAATAATTTTAAAAGTCACACGTTAAATCTGTTGGTCAATTTGAGAATAACTGATATCTTAATAATATTAGGTATTCTTATTCATGAATATGGTACAATTTTCTTTTGTAGAGGTCTTCTTTAATGGCTTTCAATAATGTTTTATGATTTTATGCCTAAAGGTTTAGTACATAGTGTTTTAGATTTATCTCTACGTTTGCTATATTATTGTTACCATTGTTAACGTTACCTTTTTAGAAATATCCCTGTTCAAGCTAAGTTTTTGCTGCCATCTAGAAACACAGCTGATTTTGTTTTTTCATTCTGTATTCACCCAATTTTCTAAACTGTCTAAATCCCAAAATGTATGGATTTTGGGGAGTTTTATATAGATAATTTTATCATCTGTGCAAAATGAACATTTTGTTTCTTTCCTGCTAGTTTTTATACTTCTTTTTCTTCTTTTCCTATACTACTGGCTGGAACCACCAGCCAAATGCTGAATACAAGTAGTGATAGAGGGCATTCTTGTACCATTCTAATTTTAAAAGAAATGCTTACTAACACTTCACCATTGAGAGTAATTTTCATGTAAGTAAATTAGGTACCTACTTGGATATATTTCTGTATATATGGCTATTGCTGTATTTATATAGTGACAATTGGACTGTACCATAACTCATTTGTTCAACTAATATTAATTGATTAATCATCATGCCCAAAGCTTACTCTAGTTGATATGTGAGATTCAAACATGAGTAAGACACATATCCTACTCCTAAATAGTTTACTACCTAAAAATGGTGATGAGAACTACCTAAAACCAAATACAATAAAACACAAAAAGTAAGTGCCATAAGAGTTCAAACAGGATACAATAAAAGCTATTAAGAACAGAGCAAAAACTGTCAATTGAACACTGTCAGGAAAATTCTACTAATTGAGATGGCATTTAAACTAACACTAAAGAAGGCTGGGTGATGTGGCTTACACCTGTAATCACAACACTTTGGGAGGCTGAAATGGAAGAATCACTTGAGCTCAGGAGTTCAAGAACAGCCTGGGCAACATAAGGAGACCCTGTCCCTACAAAAAATAAAAAAATAGCCAGGTGTGGTGGTGTGAGCCTGTGGTCCCAGCTACTTGGGAGGCTGAGGTGGGAGGATTGCTTGAGCCCAAGAAGGCAAGGCTGAAGTGAGCTCTGATTGTGCCACTGCACTCCAGCCTGGGCAACACAGCAAGACCTCATCTCAAAAATAAATAAATAAACCAGCATTAAAGAATGAGTAGAGTTTTAATTGGAAAAAACATTCTGGGTATAGAGACAGCAAGAACAAAGGCTTCTACCTCTTATGTCGGTATTCTAAGTGAAGTTAAAACCCTCTTACACAGATTTCAAGTAGTCATACCCACCATTCCCTCAATCAAATTCAATCATATACTGGAGTCACATCTAATGGTCAGAGTTTTGTCTTAGCATGATCTATTCCCTCTTTCAAGCACATGGGTAATGGGATGTGTCCTTCAACTGACCACAAATAGGATTATCCAGCTTGATAACCTCCCTTAATAACCAGAATACCATACTTTCAAACTTCTTTTAACTGCCTCCAAATTCAAATATATTCTCAAAGAACAATTTGTCACCTCTGAGAAAATTCAAAAGAATAAATAAGCATGTGAAGGCAATTCTCAAAGGATTCCCTAATTTTGGGTCATAATAGTAGCATTAGAGCAAGTGTACAAATTTACACAATGGCAGTTTGAAGCAACCACTCATTTGGATTAATTATGGTACATGTGTTAAAATTCTAATCACATTATTTAGTAGTTGTACTTATATATTATTTCTGGACCCCTTGTTACAATGAAACATGGAGATCCTGTAGTCCCACACAATCAAGTTGTTCAGAAATTTTTAGGATAGAAAATAAGAAGAAAATTGAGAAATAAAAACGCTTTAAATATATAAATAACCTCATCCTATTGCTCAGTAGTAATTTGGTCCCTGGCTAATGTATTACTCATAATTTATTGCAAATTTATTAAACCTCAGTAGCTCAGAACATAGTAGCTTATGGATGATCCTCTAATTAGTGGAATTAGAGGATGATACTGTTTCCTCTGATTAATTGGCACATGTGGAGACTGGGTGCCCTGTGAGGCCTATCATTTGCATATTAAGTTACCACATATCAATGTGCTGAAATCCAAAGGGCTGGGGGCTCCATCTACCCATGCGAAGGCAATGTCCTGTGGATCTAATTAAATCACTATGCTCTTGGCCCTTTCCCTTTTCTACTCACTTTGGCACAATTTTCCAAGGAGTAACCTAAAAGTTGAAAAGTGAATAAACAGCTTATGTATATGTAGCAATTTACCACTTAGAGATTCCTTTCACATATATTATCCTGTTTAACTCTCTCACAACCCTCTTGAGTATACACACTTTTATTCCCGTTTTGCAAATAGATAGTGAGATTGATAGGCCTCCCAATTTACAAGGTAGTAATTGATCAAACTGGGACTCACACCTGGATCTTCGTTCTCCAAGGTCAGAGCAATCTTCACTATGCCATGGTGTGTCATTAGAGAATTATCCCAAATTGTATAATAAAAGACGTGAAGAAAATGTTCCTCTTCCAACATTGGCCCTGTTTTGTATAAAGTACTATCAAACTCATTGCCTCTGGAGAAAGCAGTCAGTTAAATGGAATTAGTAAAAAGAGAGCCTAAGCACATGAAGGAAAAACATGGTGGTCAGTGACAGCCAGCTTGCAGGAGGTAGTAACTTCTATAATTCTTCATCCCAGGATTTCAAACTGAGGCTGAATGGCCATTTGATTGCAGTTCTAATTCAAACGTCAGCTGTGAAGTTGGGCAAGTTGATCATTAAGGTCTCTTTACTGTTTACGTGATTTTGAAGAAAAAAATAGCAGACCACTTTGCTGGGTCAAGAAAATGTGCAGGCCAGTGCCTTTGCCGGGCATTTGTCAGAGTCTGGACACAAATAAGGGAGTTATTTTAGACAACAGGTAGTTCCAGGACCCAAAAGCTGTGCAGCTATCTTTTAGGCACCTGTCACAAAGCATATTATCTTTGCTGGATAGAAGTAAGAGAGTGTATTTGAAAGGATTTAATAAAGGTTCTGAAGGACCCTCTTGGTATAAATGCCGATTATTGTTGTCAGTGTTATTTAAGAGCAGCAGGAGGGAGGCATTTCAAATAGAAGTTCAGCTTCTATTCCCAGAAGCCCCACCGGATCCAAAATTACTGTGGTCTTTAAGTAATCTGTGAAACTGGCCTCTCAGAAGAGAGTGGAGGAAGGAGGCTGAGCTGTCCCATGTGGTGTTCTCCTTGCCACCTCAGGGAATTGATTGGGTAACTGTTTTTCAGTTTAGTTACTGAGTCATTTTTCTATTTTGGTCTTAGTGCCACAGGCTTATGCCCTTCATTGGCAGCACTGGGAGAAGGCTAGATCAGCTTCCCTCGTGGTGATGTACACTGTGAATATGCTTCAAGCCAGATTTGTCTAAGAGGGTAAAAAAACAAACACAAAAACTTATGCTTTTCTTCGTGCTTCTTGCTATGAATTATAAAGGAAGCCCCAGCCCTAAAGTTGTAGCTCATCCTGGGAGAAGAGGAGAATTGGCAGTGTCCTCTAGTTACTCCATAAGATAAAATTGTGTGAATGTGGCCAGTTTGCTATGATTTGGTGCTTCCTAACTCATCTCCCACTGTCTCTTCTGACTTTAGGAGGCTGGAAAACACATCTGCATAGAAATGACAATATGAGAAGATCTTATGAGAAAAACCCTGTTGCTTAATGGCCTATATCTAGCTTTTCTCCACTTCCACCCCTCTCTCAGCTTCTCCCAGTCCCTCTGAAATAGCATTTGCCTCTTGGTGATGGCAGCTCCCTTACCTCGTTAAGCTGCTGCTGAAAAGCAGACCCAGGGATTGATGGCAGACAGGTTTAATGTGGCTTGCACAGAGCAGTCAAGTTGGGCGTGTGGGAGGATGCTGGGGAGATATTACCGCAGGCGCAGGCACACCAGCTGATTGAAGTTGCTGTGAACTGACAGCTAATGGGGGAGCTTTCTTTGATAGCTGTTTCATTTTGACTGTGCTGGATTTTTAAAGAAAATTCTCCATGGGGAAAAAAATTAACGATTTTTTTTTGTTTGCCTTTTATTAACAGTTGATTTCAGGGTATTCCAGGGCATTATTTTGGCAGGCATTTTATTATCTGATATGAACCTGAACTGATAACTCTTTAAGTCCTTCTTGTAAGTGGTGAATATGCCAGACTCCAGCGTGCAGGCGGAAAGCCACGCCAACCACGTGCTAGAGAGGCCATTACAATTGCTCAGAGAGGATAGCAGTGTTGGGGAACACCAGATGAAACGCTGCCGGAAAAAATTAACATGCTGACTTGGGGGATGCCTAAAAGATGACAACATGAACTGGTAGAATTTTACTAAGGAAAAAAGAAGAGCAGAATTGGAATTTCAAAGGAGTACCAGGCCCTGGTGTGTTTTCTCTGCTTTTGGATTGGTAAAGAAAAGCCTGTTTTCTGAATTAAACTACAATTTGAAGTCTCCAAGGCTGACATAACAAAATAGCACAGACTGGGTGGCTTAAACAACAGAAATGTATTTCCTTACATTTCTGGAAGCGAACTCTGCTTCACACCTCTTCCCTTGGTTTGTAGGTGGTCCTGTATCTTCAGATTGTCCTTCTATAGGCATTGTGTCCAAACCTCCTCTTTTTATAATGAAACTAGTTATATTGGATTAGGGCTCACCCTAATGGCCACATTTTAACTTAACCTCTTTACATACCTCACTTCCAAATGCAGCCACATTCTGAGGTACTAAGGGTTGGGACTTTAGCATATGAACTTGAGGTGCAGGGGACACAATTCAGCTCATAAGAATAAGGGACACAAATCTACAGTTCGGTATAAGGGATGTTAACCAGTCAGCATGGCCCAGACCCCAAGACACCATTTCCCCATGGACTCTCTCTATTTCCCTTTGCCACCAGAACATTTCATATTCTCTTTCCCTGAGTGGCGGCGGGGGGGGG
>NW_016817363.1:1721161-1760314 GCF_001698545.2 Rhinopithecus bieti | reverse complement strand
TGCCATTCACCTTCAGATCATTGAAATCCCATGCCATTCTACCTAAATTGCAAACTAGAAAAAGGTAGTAAATCCAACCTTTGGAATAGATCTAATAATAATAGCAAAAATAATAGTAATAGTGATGATAAAATTATAACAGCAGCTACCTTTTAGTGAGTGTTTAGTGTGTGCCAGTCTCAATGTCAAGCACATCCATATGTTACCTCATTTAGGCCTCATTACAAACCTATGAGATAGGCACAGTTACTATAGATAGGTACACTAAAGCACAGGGAGGCTAAGCAGGTTATCTGAGATCACAAGGCTAGTTAGATGCAAAGTAAGATTATTCTTATAACCAATACACATGCTCTGAACTACTACATTTTATTAGATAAAAGCAACCATTCCCTAAATCAGGCTTTTAAAAGTGTCTTTCGGTTATGAAACCCTCAATTTTTCCAACCAAACTTTTACATTAAACTCTTATATAGCACAGATTTACAACATATAAGAGAAGAGGGGTAGTGAACCTTCCCTATGCAGCCTCTTCCCTTTCCTCTTCTTGATGGATCCACCAATTGGAAAACCACCACCCTAAATCATGCCTAAATTTTGAACCTTTAGACTCTATGCCTTGAATGCATTGAGCTTTGTCTCCTTACAAACCCAATATCGCTGTGTCTCACAAGAAAAATATCTCAGGCTGAAATCCAGAATAACTTGCCCAATGTACTGAATGAAGCCCTTAGTGGCATCTAGTAATAGTGAGAAAAGAAATAACTAGGTCTTATTACGAACGTAGAATATTGCAGATTATTGCTAAAGAAGATAGAACCATCTAGATCAAGAGACAAATCTATAATTTGTGTCCTAACTACAGGGTGTGGTTTGCTGAGGAAGGAGAAGGAACTGGCATTTATTAGGCACTCCTCCCTCTATGCACAATTCTGGGGCTCTGGAAGATCCTTACTTATTTTTTACGATAGCCTATAGGTGGCCTACAGTCCTCCTGGCCCCACTTCCACTGGCTTTCCCTGACAATGAATGCCCAGAAACAGATCTCATTCAAGGGGAAAAGTTGTATCATTTGGAGACAATTCTTTTTAAGTGCTTAACGCTTCACTTGCTGAATCCTGTGCAGAAAAACAGCCTTTACGTCTACTTGCCTTCAGAAATGAATCCTGCCACAGAATATTATCTTCTCATCCTCTCTGCCATATGTTCAAGCAATCTGTGTTTCAGTCTATATTAATACACTGAGTCAGAGGCAGTGGGGTTCAGTGGGCTAAGCAACAGCCTGGAAAATTGAGGGGTGTGAGTTCTAATTCCGTCCTTTCCCCTAGCTTGCTGGCTGACCTTCGGGGAAATTATATCAACCTCACATCAACCTCCATTTTCTCCTTACTTCTCACACAGGATTTATAATGTCTGAGCAAACTGAATACTAAGAATATTGGCATAGAATCTCACAAACATCTTTGAAACTTTTACAATTCAAAACCTCTACTTAAAAACACTGTGGTAAGGTTGTCAAAGAGCCTGAAATAAATGATTTTTACCCTATAGTCATTTGTAATCTAGCTGGAAAATCAAGCATATATTTGGAAAATTTGTCAAAATTAGCATCTCAATAATTATAGATAGACATATTCCCTTAAAAGTTCAAGTTATATTAGTCTTGATTAAGAAGTTCAAGTTATATTAGTCATAATTAAGAGGGCATCAAAATGGGCACTTTGCAACCCCTGTAACAATGTTTTTCTGTGACACCTCAAGTCCTTCCTCAAATGAGCCAAACTATGTGCATATGTATGTGTGTGTGCATGTATGAATAGATTTTTTTAATGTAAATATGTTCATCTAAAAAATACAACAGGCTCAGAACTAGTTATGACTACATTCCTGACAAGAGTGGGATTTTTTATATCCCCTTTCATTTGGGGCCAGAAAACCTTCTACCTCTCTTACTCCACTCCTGGGAAACCTGAGCAGCAAACACCTGGAAATGTTAATAAAAGATAGAGGTGGTATAGAGCTAGTAGACAAAAAGTCTTTACAACAAGGTGATCACTCAGTTACAATTGGAAATCCTATGGTTTGAGAAGAACATGTTTTTGAAAGCTCTTCTGGATAAGTGGGTCACCATGTCTTCCAAGGAAAGGTACAAAATGGTCTTGCTGTATACACTAAAACTACAATAATGGCACCAGAGCTTTGAGATGGAAGCAAGAGAATCATTACATTCATTGAAATTATTCCATGCAGGCATTTGAGGCTGATATGGAAGACACAAATTTCCTAGCACCTTTGTCTTAGCTCAAAGCATACAATGGTGACATACTTATCATAGATAGCAAGAATACTGATGAATTAGCTGTTGTCCTAATGTCCCTTTGAGGATCATGTGGCTCCATTAGGTTGCCACAGCTGCACTGGGGTTTAGGTCTTCTCAAATGAGGGGTTAAAAAAAAAATTAGGCGTTGGGGCCTCAGGCTGGTCAAGATGAAGTTTGGGGCAAGGACATTATTGAAAGACATCATTAAATATTAGCATATGGCCACAAAGTGCTTATAAAAGTTTCCTAAACAAACAGGCTCTGTTTTTCAACATGAGCCATTTGTGTAGTGGCTGTAGCCCTTGGAGATGGATGTGGTACAAAAGGGACTTCAACATCTGTAATCAGAGGGGTGCTGAGTGTCTGAGATAAGTTTTGACCTCTATAGGTACTTGATTTCTTAAAATGAAAATGCCAGGATTCTCATGCCTATCATGCATATCTTTACTACATAAATTATTCAGTTAATTTGAGTTAAACTCTTATAAGATATTCACAAAGAGGAGTGGAGATAGAATCAGAGTACTTTCATTAAAAATGTGACAAATATAAAAGTTTGAGGTATTAGTTTTGACCATAAATCATTGTTGGGAGTATACTAAATGGGACCTCACAAAAGTCGAAGAAAAGCTAGATTTCAGGTTCTTGAAACCTTCTGGCACCTGAAGAATGTTGGAATGACTTCTTCAAGAAGCCTGTAAGGGGAGATTAGGGCTAAAGAGATGAAGATCCTAAATCCAAGAAACCCTTGAACATCCTTAACATTGTAGATTATATACAATAAATCCTCATTTAAGATCATTGATATTGACGACTTCTGATATGTTGATATCTCTTATTTGGAAATAGTTAAAGAATTATAAAATTTTAACTGTATAAGCTTCCAATTTTTTCTCTCCTTTGTTGCCTTTTGGATTTTTATCTTGAAAACTAACTGACATAAACCTAAATCCAAATCTTTAGTGAATTATCTTCTGGGTGGTAAGTACACTTGCCTCAGCTCTCAGGGAGGACATCTTTAAATCGTGAGTATCCTTTACCAAAGAATAGTCTGAACTAAGCATAGAGGTGGGCAACCATCTGGATGTTAAGAATCAATTGAAGTCCATGGTGCAGAAAGAGTGGATTTAGGGCCGGGCGCGGTGGCTCAAGCCTGTAATCCCAGCACTTTGGGAGGCCGAGACGGGCGGATCACGAGGTCAGGAGATCGAGGCCATCCTGGCTAACACGGTGAAACCCCGTCTCTACTAAAAAAAATACAAAAAACTAGCCGGGCGAGGTGGTGGGCGCCTGTAGTCCCAGCTACTCAGGAGGCTGAGGCAGGAGAATGGCGTGAACCCGGGAGGCGGAGCTTGCAGTGAGCTGAGATCTGGCCACTGCACTCCAGCCTGGGCGACAGAGTGAGACTCTGTCTCAAAAAAAAAAAAAAGAGTGGATTTAATGGGGTAGATTCTCAGTTGTGTCGATCTGCCATGTCAGAGTTTTTCTCCTCTATGGGGATTAAGATCACTGAGAAGTGACAAGATGGACTACAGTTGGAACTTATCTCTTCTATCATTGTTTGGTCAAAATGATGCACGGCTGCTCATTCTTGGATGGGAGGCCTATGAGATCAGATCTGTCTTGCAGACCTCTGTATATGCAGGTTCTGGTTCCAGCCTGATCCTCAGATACCATAGTGCTTTCCCAAGTCTTCCTCTCTGGTCAGACTGTAAGTTTCCCTTTACAGCTATATGGAGATAATAATCATGGGAGAGCACACAAGCCCTAAAGTTATCATAAAGAATAGTATGTCTCTAGGTGAAGTTTTGAGCAAAGAGGTCAATCATGGTAGCCTACATTTGAACTGAGTCACATTTTGAACTGGTAAGCCTCTTCTATGGCTCAGTTAAAGTTTTTATCCTTGGCAGTAGCTTGAATTTTCCATAAAAACTCTTTTTAAAAAATGCCTGATGCTGGCCTAATGAGGACTTTGGGAGTTTATTCACAGGGCTTCACTCCTTTCATCTGCCCAGATGTTTAAATGAGGGATGCCACTGACCTTCTCAGGACCAATAGCATTCATGTTAGAGATTTTTGTTGGAGGCAACCCTGAAGACTCATGAGCTCCCTGCCCAGCTAAGCAGGTAGAGTATGGGTGCCATAAAAATAGCAACCAGAGAGGTTTTCTTTTGCTGCTGTCTATTAAAAGTACCTGGGTAGTTCTGACTAAATGTTTTATCTGATAACACACAGGGCACACACACACAACTACCTACTGGGCTAGCAGACCCTTCTTTACTCATCAACAGTTAATACAATGGCTTGTTTAAATACCTATCTCCTACATCCAATTATAAGCTCCATAAGAACAAGTACCATGCTGATTTTGTTTATGGTTATATCCCTAGCACTTAGTACAGTGTCTAGCATACAGTAGGTGCTTAATAAGTATTTGGAAAGGAATGAATGAAGTCTAATACCACCACTACTTTCATGAGAAGTGAACATGGTCTGCTGGGATATTTTAGTAAAGAAACTATCAGGGCTAAACCAGGAGCAAGAGAAAAACAAATTATAATTCTAGAGAAATATGAAACCTGAAAAATCCTATTTAGGATGTAAGGATTGAGCATGAGGTTTAGGTTTACCAACAAGTTACAAATAAAATATCAAAAAAATGGCCAGGTGCAGTGGCTCACGCCTGTAATCCCAGCACTTTGGGAGGCCGAGATGGGCGGCTCATGAGGTCAGGAGATCGAAACCATCCTGGCTAACACAGTGAAACCCCGTCTCTACTAAAAATACAAAAAATTAGCTGGGCGCGGTGCTACTCAGAAGGCTGAGGCAGAAGAATGGCATGAACCCAGGAAGCGGAGCTTGCAGTGAGCAGAGATCGCGCCACTGCACTCCAGCCTGGGCGACAGAGCAAGACTCCGTCTCAAAAAATAAAATAAAATAAAATAAAAATAAAAATAAATCAAAAACATTAGGAAGCAAATAGGTGGAAGGGTGATGTCAAATTCAAGTACAGAAAGCCTGGCAAAATATTACCAAAGACTAAGGGGACCCATGGGCTCAGGAATCCACAGAAGCCAATCTGGCAACAGGATCTGGTGCATTGAGAAATAAATAATAATGGAGCTATTTTAAAAGCCTGAGCCAATATCTTCCTGATTAAAAACTACCAGAAAGGTGACATCTAACAAATGCTGGGCTCTAGAGAGAGAGTGCCTTTTCTTTACCAGTCATCTTAAAATCATATATTTGGTTAAAAACACATTTTCCTTTTATTCTAATCTATATTTGGCCCCAATATTGAAAGAGCTTGGCTTTAGTACAAATGAATGTTCTATCTCAGTGCAGCAGCTGATGTGTCAAAGAGGAATGTATCACACTTTTGTACTTTTTCTGTCTCCATTTGCCATGTCCATTTCAACTTCTCTAGCTTCTTGCTGAAAAAGTCCTCGCAAATTCAGAACTTAATCTTTCTTGCTCCCCATGGTAGTATCCCTGTACCTGTCTATCTAGAGGAGTAGATGGGTCAGTTTCTTCTCATCAGAAGATCTCACAGAGCTAAGTGCATGAATGGCTCAGCATGGAGATATGGAGGTAGGGCCTGTCCTTCAGCAAACAGCAGACCCAGTGTAGGCTATCCACAGTAAAACTGCTCCCAGGCTGGCTGTCCATAGAAGCCCATATGCCAGAGATGAATGAGGGAAAGTTGCAGACATTCCAAATAAGCAGACCCAGGAAATATAGTAAAGGAAAAAATAAATAAACCTTCAACAAATATTCATCAAGTATCTTATGGATATAACATGCAAACTGGGAATCCAGATGAGGGAGTGGGGAAGAAGGCAGAAAATAAACAGTTAAAAAACAAATAAACGACTACCAAGATGGCTGCCCCCAAGAGCTGCGCTCTATGGAGCTATTGCGGCCGTGGGTGGTCGCAGGCGATGCGGGGAGGCCAGCTCCTCGGGCTTCGTAGCTTTTGGCCCGGGACCCCACTAAGTGCTCGGCTCTCGTCCCAAGAGAAGAGCGCAACGGAAACGCACTTCGGGTTTGAGATTGTGCCGGAAGAGGAGAAGGGGGGCAAAGTCTATCAGGTGTTTGAAAGTGTGGCTAAGAAGTATGATGTGATGAATGATATGATGAGTCTTGGTATCCATCGTGTTTGGAGGGATTTGCTGCTCTGGAAGATGCGCCCGCTTCCTGGGACCCAGCTGCTTGATGTTGCTGGAGGCACAGGTGACATTGCATTCCGGTTCCTTAATTATGTTCAGTCCCACCATCAGAGTAAACAGAAGAGGCAGTTAAGGGCCCAGCAAAATTTATCCTGGGAAGAAATTGCCAAAAAGTACCAGAATGAAGAAGATTCCTTGGGCGGGTCTCGTGTCGTGGTGTGTGACATCAACAAGGAGATGCTAAAGGTTGGCAAGCAGAAAGCCTTGGCTGAAGGATACAGAGCTGGACTTGCATGGGTATTAGGAGATGCTGAAGAGCTGCCCTTTGATGATGACAAGTTTGATATTTACACCATTGCCTTTGGGATCCGGAATGTCACACACATTGATCAGGCACTCCAGGAAGCCCATCAGGTGCTGAAACCAGGAGGACAGTTTCTCTGTCTGGAATTTAGCCAAGTGAACAATCCCCTCATATCCAGGCTTTATGATCTATATAGCTTCCAGGTCATCCCTGTCCTGGGAGAGGTCATCGCTGGAGACTGGAAGTCCTATCAGTACCTTGTAGAGAGTATCCAAAGGTTTCCGTCTCAGGAAGAGTTCAAAGAGATGATAGAAGATGCAGGCTTTCACAAGGTGACCTATGAAAGTCTAACATCAGGCATTGTGGCCATTCATTCTGGCTTCAAACTTTAATTCCTTTCCTATCATGGAGCATGAACCAGTCACATCCTGTTGAAAGCCTGGAACGGAAGGATAATCTGGCAAATGAGACAGCAGGAGAGCATCTCCTCTTACGGATATGTGCCTTGGACTCATGTTTGAATCGAACAGTCTTAAAGTGGAAGAACAAATTCTTGTCACTTTTTTACAGCTTTCTTTGGAGCTGCTTCAGTCCGTCTCCCAGAGGCATTTGGTCTGTATTTTTGCTCGACTGCTAATTTCTCTTGGCTGTAGGGTGTGTGGTTAAGGTACAACCAGCACTAAAGCTCAGTTTTGAAGTGAGCGTATTCATAGCTTCCCTGCTGGTGCTGCCTTCCAGAGGGATAATAGATCATTTGAACCCAATGACGATTTTTCACCAGAAAACTTAATTGTACCTGAATCAATCTTTCAGCCTAGGACTAAGTCTAGGCCCAAGTCAGAGTACTAATGATCATGAGAATTCTGTGCTGAACCAGTAAACGAGTTTACCTTTTGAAAAAAAAAAAAAAAAAAAACAAATAAACAAGATACTCTTAGATCGTCGTATGTGATACAAAAAAATTTAAATTACTAGGATGTTCTAAGAGGCAGTCAAGCGTGCAGGGGCATTTGCTTTGGCTAAGGAGGACAAGGATGGCCTCTTACAGAAGGAGACATTTGACCTGAGAACTGAAAGATAAGAACGAACCAACCATGGCAAGAACTGGGCAAACAGCATTCCAGGCAGGGGGATCAAGATGACCAAAGGGGTCCTAAAGCAGGAAACGACTAAAGAAATGGAAAACTGGACAATGTGGTTACAGCACAGTGAGAGGACTCACTCTTATAAAAAAGATTTTGGAGAAGTAGGCAGAAGCCAGATTCTGCAGGGTAGAAGCATGTAACAAAGGTAAGGAATTTTGCAAATTTCAAGATCTTGTTTTGTTATTAAGATTCCTTAAAACCTTGCCCTTTTAATCTCCAAGTTTTCTTCAGAACACATTTATGGCAGCATCTCTCCTGGTCACCAGCATTTTGCTCAGTGTGTCACTAAGCTTAGTTATCCTGATGAGGGAAAAGTTTGGCGAAGGGAAAGCATGACTGCAGATAATATTGCAGAAAACCCAAAATTGCTGATCTACAAGGAATTTTTATTCGGCTTATTTTAGACGTGTGTGTGTGTGTGTGTGTGTGTCTGTGTCTGTGTGTGTGTGTGTGTAAGCACAGTACATTTTGTTTCATCCCATTAAATTTGTTTCACTAATCAGTTTTGCTAACTAACTAGGTCTGATTCTACTACATACATACATTCATGACTAGGATATGTAGAAAATCGCTCAAAATGAGAATTTGCCTGAAAAAATCACCAAAATAATCAAGGCTGGTTACACTACATCAGCAAAAATAAAATTAAAAAATAGGTGTACATGTGGAAAAAATGGGCAGCAATTGGATGAGGAGATCTGAGATGCAGACACGAAGGACATACCCCTTGGCCATCTATTCTTGATGAGGAGGTTGATGAGGTGTAGTGGCTGAGAAGAAGGTCTGAATCAGACTGAAATTTTCCAAGCCTCAGTTCTACCACTATCTCTTATGACTTTGAGTAAATTATTTCCTCATTTGTAACATGGAATTAACATTGACTTTGCCTAGTGTTTTTGGCAAGGTTAAATGAAATAATAAAGCACTTTACAAAGAGACAGTACACAATAAGCATTCAGTAATTGTTTTTACTATTACAATAATTTTTCTTACATCTCAAACTGATTTTTTTCTGTTGTTCTTTACTTTTACATATTTTGATACCGCTTTATCCACTTCCCAAATGTTTTCCACAAGAGATCAGACCCTATACAAGCTTATCGAGCCCAAGAGCACACCAGGACTTCTAGTTTTTTTATTTCAATAGTTTTTGGGGAATAGATGGTTTTTGATTACATGGATAAGTTCTTCAGTAGTGATTTCTGAGATTTTGGTGCACCTATTACCTGAGCAGTGTACACTGTGCCCAATATGTAGTCTTTTATCTCTCACTCTCCTCCCACCATTCCCTCTGAATCCCCAAAGTCCGTTGTACTATTCTTATGCCTTCATGTCCTCATCGCTTAGCTCCCACTTATGCGTGAGAGCATATGATATTTGGTTTTTCCATTCCTGAGTTACTTTGCTTAGAATATGGTCTCCAACTCCATCCAGGTTGCTACAGATGCCATTGTTTCATTCATTTTTTATGGCTGAGTTGTATTCCACGGTGTTTGTATACCACATTTTCTTTATCTACTCATTGGTTGATGGGCATTTAGGCTGGTTCCATATTTTTGCCATTGTGAATTTTGCTGCTATAAACATGCATGTGCAAGTGTCTTTTTCAGATAACGACTTCTTTTCCTCTGGGTAGATACCCAGTAGTGCGATTACCGGATCAAATGGTAGTTGTACTTTCAGTCCTTTAAGGAATGTCTGTACTGTTTTCTGTAGTGGTTATACTAGTCAACATTCCCACCAGCAGTGTAAAAGTGTTCCCTTTTTACCACATTCATTCCAACATCGGTTGTTTTTTGATGTTTAAATTATGGCTATTCTTGCAGGACTAAGGTGGTATCTCACTGTGGTTTTAATTGGCATTTTCCTGATAATTAGTGATGCTGAGCATTTTTTCATGTTTGTTGGCCATTTGTATATCTTCTGAGAATTATCTATTCATGTCCTTTACCACTGTATTAGGGTTCTCTAGAGGGACACAACTAATAGGATATATATATATATATATATATATATGACTTTATTAAGGAGTATTGACTCACACAATCAGAAGGTAAGTTACCACAGTAGGCCATCTGCAATCTGGGGAGCAAGGAAGCCAGTCTAAGTCCCAAAGCTGAAGAACCTGGAGTCCAATGTTCGAGGGCGGGAAGCATGCAGCACAGGAGAAAAATGTAGGCCAGAAGACTAAGCCAGTCTAGTCTTTCCATGTTCCTCTGCCTGCTTTTATTCTGGCCACATAGGCAGCTGATTAGATTGTGCCCACCCAGATTGAGGGTGGGCCTGCCTTTCCCAGTCCACTGACTCAAATGTTTATCTCCTTTGGCAACACCCTCACAGACACACCCAGATCAATACTTTGCATCCTTCAATCCAATCAAATTGACACTCAATATTAACCACCACACCCACTTCTGATGGGACTTTTTTTTTTTTTTTTTTTTTTTTTTTTTTTGCTGATTTGTTTGAGTTCCTTATAGATGCTGGATATTAGTCCTTTGTCAGATGCATAGTTTGCAAATATTGTGGGTTGGCTGTTTACTCTGCTAATTATTTTGCTGGGCAGAAGCTTTTTAGTTTAGTTGGGTCCCACCTATTTTTGTATTTGTTGCATTTGTTTTTGCGGTGTTGGTTATGAACTCTTTGCCTAAGCATATGTCTAGAAGAGTTATTCTGATGTTATCTTCTGGAGATTTTATGGATTCAGGACTCAGATTTAAGTCTTTGATCATCTTGAGTTGAATTTTGTATAAGGTAATAAATGAGGATCCAGTTTCATTATTCATCATGTGGCTTGCCAATTATACCAGCACCATTTGTTGAACGGAATGTCCTTTCCTACGTTATATTTTTGTTTGCTTTGTCAAATGTCAGTTGGCTGTAAGTATCTGGCTTTATTTGGCTGTAAATATTATCTTGGGTTTTCTATTTTATTCCCTTGGTCTATATGCCTGTTTCTATACCAGTACCATGCTGTTTTGGTAACTATAACCTTGTAGTGTAGTTTGAAGTTGGGCAATGTAATGCTTCCAGAATTTTTTTTTTTTTTTTTTTTTTTTTTTTTTTGCTAAGTTTTGCTTTGGTTATGTGGGCTGTTTTTTGGTTCCATACGAATTTTAGGATTTTTTTCCTAGCTTTGTGAATGATGATTATATTTTAATAGGAATTGCACTTAATCTATGGATTGCTTTTGGCAGTATGGTCATTTTCACAATATTGATTTTACCCAATGATGAGCATGGGATATATTTCCATTCATTTGTGTTATAAAAGATTTCTTTCAGTAATGTTTCATAGTTTTTCTTGTACAGATCTTTCACGTTCTTGATTAGGTATATTTCTAAGTTATTTATTTATTTATTTATTTATTTATTGCAGCTTTTCTAAAAAAGATTGATTTTTTTCATCTTGATTTAATTCTTAGCTTGGTCGTTGTTGCTGTATAGCAGTGCTACTGATTTGTATACATTGATTTTTGTATCCTGAGACTTTACTGAATTCATTTATCAGATCTAAGAGGCTTTTGGATGAGTCTTTAGGGTTTTCTAGTTATATTATTATATCATCAGTGAACAGCTCCAGTTTGACTTCCTCTTTACCAATTTGAGTGCCCTTTATTTCTTTCTCTTATCTGTGCTGCCTAGGACTTCCAGTAGTATGTTGAATAGAAGTGGTGAAAGTGGGCATCCTTGTCGTATTCTGGTTCTCAGGGGGAATTCTTTCAACTTTTTCCCTTTCAGTATAATGTTGGCTGTGGGTTTGTCATAGATAACTTTTATTACCTTGAGGTATGTCCCTTCTATGGCAATTTTGCTGAGGGTTTCTGTCATAAAGAAATGCTGGATTTTGTCAAATGCTTTTTCTGTGTCTACTGAGATGATCATACGGTTTTTGTTTTTAATTCTGTTTATGTGATGTATCATATTTATTGATTTGCATATGTTAATCCATCCCTGCATCCCTCATATGAAACCCGCTTGATCATGGTGTATTATCTTTTTGATATGCTGTTGGATTTGGTAGTATTTTGTTGATAATTTTTACATCTATGTTCTTTAGGGATACTGGTCTATAGTTTTCTCTTTTTTTGTTATGTCCTTTCCTGGTTTTGGTATTAGGGTGATACTGGCTTCTTAGAGTTATTTGTGGAGGATTCCCTCTTTCTCTACCTTTTGGAATAGTTTCAATAAAATTAGCGGCCGGGCGCGGTGGCTCAAGCCTGTAATCCCGGCACTTTGGGAGACCGAGACGGGCGGATCACGAGGTCGGGAGATCGAGACCATCCTGGCTAACATGGTGAAACCCCGTCTCTACTAAAAAATACAAAAAAAAAAACTAGCCGGCGCGGTGGCAGGCGCCTGTAGTCCCAGCTACTCAGGAGGCTGAGGCAGGAGAATGGCATAAACCCGGGAGGCGGAGCTTGCAGTGAGCTGAGATCCGGCCACTGCACTCCAGCCTGGGCGACAGAGCGAGACTCCGTCTCAAAAAAAAAAAAAAAGTTAGCATTAATTCTTCTTTGAATGTCTGATAGAAAGTTCAAGTGTGAATCTATCTGGTCCTAGACTTTTTTGGTTGTGGGCAATTTTTTTTATAGTGTTTCAGTCTCACTACTTGTTATTGGTCTGTTCAGAGTTTCTATTTCTTCCTGAGTTAATCTAGGAGGGCCATATATTTCCAGGAATTTATCTATCCTCTAGATTTTCTAGTTCGTGTACATAAAGGTGTTCATAGTAGCCTTGAATGACCTTTTATATTTCTGTGGTATCAGTTGTAGTATCTCGCATTTAGTTTCTGCTTGAGTTTATTTGGATCTTTTTTCTTCTTTTCTTGGTTAATCTCACTAGCGGTCTATCAATTTTGTTTATCATTTTAAAAATAGTTTTTATTTATTTATTTATTTAGAGACACAGTCTTGCTCTGTTACCCAAGCTGCAATGCAGTGGACCAATCTTGGCTCATTGCAATCTCCATCTCCCAGATTCAAGCAATTCTCATGCCTCAGCCACCCGAGGAGCTGGGATTACAGGCATGCACCACCATGCCTGGGTAATTTTTGTAGAGACAGGGTTTTGCCATATTGGACAGGCTGGTCTCAAACTCCTGGCCTCAGGTGATTCACCTGGCTTAGCCTCCCAAAGTGCTGGGATTACAGGCATGTGCCACTATGCCTGGCTAATTTTGGTATTTTTTGTAGAGATGGGGTTTTACCATGTTGGCCAGGCTGGTCTCAAACTCCTGGCCTCAAGTGATCTGCCTGCCTCAGCCTCCCGAAGTCCTGGGATTACAGGTGTGAGCCACCATGCCTAGCCTTCATTTATCTTTTGTGTTATTATTATTATTATTTGCTATTGTTGTTATTGTTTTAATTTTATTTAGTTCTGCTCTGACCTTTGTTATTTCTTATGCTGGGTTTGATTTGGTTTGCTCTTGTTTCTCTAGTTCCTTGAAGTGTGATGTTACATTGTCTGTGTTCTTTCAGACTTTTTGATGTAGGCATTTAATGCTATGACCTTTCCTTTTAGCACTGTTTTTGCTGTATCCCACAGGATTTGATAAGTTGTGTCACTATTATTGTTCAGTTAAAATAATTTTTAAATTTCTATCTTGATTTCATTGTTGACTTAAAGATCATTCAGGAGTAGATTATTTAATTTCCATACATTTCTATGGTTTTGAGGGTTCTTTTTGGAGTTAATTTCCAGTTTCATTTCACTGTGGTCTGAGAGGATACTTAATATGATTTCAATTTTCTTAAATTTATTGAGACTTGTTTTGTGGCCTATCATATGGTCTATCTTGGAGAACGTACCATGTGCTGATGAAAAGAATGTATATTCTGCAGTTGTTGGGTAGAATGTTCTGTAAATCAGGACTTCTTAAATAAATAAAGGGAGGCAGAAATGAGCTGGAAACCAAATGAATGAAATCTTCATTCAATAAAGCGTGTCTTGGTCATATGATTTGTAACTTATGAGGATGCGTGTATCTGGAAATTCACATCATTTCAACTAGGGTATGTATATTATTTAGACATGATTCAGAAGAGATTGAAATGCTCTTGAACTTTACTATTTTGTCCCCAGATTTTCTTTATTGAACACTCTCATGCTAGGGTAATAAGATTATCACCTTGATGCATAGCTCAATCAAAGGTTCCACCTATATATAGATGCACTTTATTTGTGAGTTTGTTCCTTAACATTCTCTCAAATGTGCAATTCTGAGACAGACCCCAGAAAGCGGCCCTCCCATCAGCCAGCTACCTGGTTGGAGGTGCCTAAGGAAGCTGTTATATCACAAGAATGCACAGAAACACAGTCAATAATATGTTACCCATGAGACTGGCTCATTCAAGTTCATCCCTCTCTTACTCTTTCATCAGCTCATGCACAAACTTGTATCACATTTAATTGCCAGTTGGAGTCTTTCGGCATGGGTTATATGTCAATAATTTATCAATTATTTTTGTAAACTTTTTTATTGAATTATAATGTGCATATAACAGAAATTAAAAAAACTTATAATCTTGATGACTTTCCACAAAGTGAGTATACTAGTGTTTCTACAAACCATATCAAGAAATAAAACATTACCGGAAACCCAAATGCCTCCCTTGTGGTCCGTATCAGTTCTCCCAACGTAACCACTATCACGAATACTGTTACCGTAAATAGGTTTCCCCTTTTTAATATGAATGGGATCCATAGTGTATACTCTTTCATGTTTGACATCTTTCACTTAGTAGTAGTATGTATATGATCGTGCACACCATCATGCCATCTACAAATCATGGGAGTTTTAGTTTTTCCTTTATAATTCTCCTAATTTTCACTATTTTTCTTGCCTTAATTCATTATTTAAGAGTTTCAGTATAATATTATTAGAAGGAATAGCAGATATCCTTGCCTCATTTCTGCTAAGTGAAAACTTTCAATATTTCATAATCAAATATAATATTTACTGTAGATGTTTGGTTAATCCTCTATATCAGAGTGTGGAAATTCCTTTCTATTCCTAGTTGTTAAAGATTTCTGTCATTAATGAGAATTACTTTTTAATAAATCCTTATTTTGCATATGTAGAGAAAAATCATATTGTCTTTCTTATTTATTCTGTTAATATGGTGAATTACATTGATTTTTTTTCAAATACTAAACCAACTTTTTATTTCTTAGAAAGAATCTAACTTGGTTTGGCATGTTACCGTATATATACAATTATACATACATATATATCTAAACATATATGTTTGACATGCTAATATTTTAGTGTCTACATTTATAAAAGAAATGGGCTTGTTATTTTACTCTTCATTTTATTTGTATTTTTTGGTCAGGTTTTCTTATTGAGATTATAGTGACCTCAAAAAATAATTTTGGAAATGATTCCCCTTTTTTGTGTTCTCTGGAAGAGTTTTGCTTCAGATTTTATTCTTAAATGTTTGCAAAATTTTCCAATGAAGGGCTTGCAATTTATTTTGTAGAAAGATTTTCATTATGCATTAAATTTTGTACATAGATATTGGACCTTTTTTTTGGTATTTACTTTCTCCTACCTCCCATTTCTCACCCCTTTACAATATCTGAAGTCTTGTAGAGCCCAGAAACTCATATCACAACGCTCTGTCCTTCACGTCGGAGACAGACCTATGATCCCAGGCTCCCATATGTGAATACCTAATTAGCACAAGTCCTTAATCCAATTTCTGGTACTTTTTGTGCCAATTTTGGCAAATTGTTTTTCAAGGAATACATTATTTTCACTCAGGTTTTTTAATTTACTGGTGCAAAATCTCTGTTTATATTTTCTAGCTTCTTAGCAGCTGTTTTCTGCCTTTTTTTTTTTTGGCATTTGCCCTCACATAGACATCTTAGAAATTGACATCTGCCTATAGGGAACATTTCTTGTAGATCCCAAGATCACAGCCCAGCATGCCTTGGCTGCTTTGGTAACACTCCATTCCTTTTGTTCTGTTAGTCTTTCTGGCTAACTGAAAGTTTTCATTATTTGACCTACATTTTACCAGTACTGCCACCCTACCCACTGAGCCCTTGGTAACCATCATTCTACTCTCTGTTTCTATGATTTCAACGTTTTTACATTTCACACATAAGTGAGATCATGCAGTATTGTCGTTTTTTTTTTTTAACCCAGTTTTTATAATTTTCCTCAGTGGGAGGGTTAATATAATACCAATTACTTTGTCATACCTAGAAATGGGAAGTCTTCTTATGGTATTAATTTTTTATATTGACTGTGAGGCTTTGTTCAATCAAAATGTGTTAAATATGTAAGCAGAGTTTTCAAGGGATGTTCTATTTAAGAGTTTGACTTT
Organism: Rhinopithecus bieti; assembly: GCF_001698545.2. Lineage (NCBI taxonomy): Eukaryota > Metazoa > Chordata > Mammalia > Primates > Cercopithecidae > Rhinopithecus > Rhinopithecus bieti. Next base: position 1,744,041 of record NW_016817363.1, on the reverse strand, counting down.
AAAACAGTCTTTCTTTCAAACTTATTGTATTTAAAAACGTCACTTGAAAAGTACACTAATGTTGCCTTAACAAAGGATTTAACTGAACTAAGTAGGGAATAATGTCAATAAGAACTCAAAAGCAAAATTTGTTCTTGATGATCCATCTGTGAATAATTGAGAGGTGTCTAGTTGAGCAGAGTTCTAGTGACAGTACAGTCTATTAGATTGAAACTTATTTTTAAAAGCTGTTAAACAATTTTATTTCTTAAAGCTGAGGTCTGATTTCCTTCAGTTTCTAGTCACATTAGAAAGGAAAAGTGGTTGAATGCTAGGACCAGAAAAATTGATGACAAGATATTCTAAATGTCACTGGTCATTCTGTTTGTGTCAGCATGATGTAGTGAAAAGAATATTGCAGGAGTATGAAGGTGATCTGAATTACAGTTTGGTGGCCCTGAAGCTTCAAATTTGTGTGACCTTTGGTATTTACTTTCTCCTACCTCCCATTTCTCACCCCTTTACAATATCTGAAGTCTTGTAGAGCCCAGAAACTCATATCATAACGCTCTGTCCTTCACGTCGGAGACAGACCTATGATCCCAGGCTCCCATATGTGAATACCTAATTAGGACAAGTCCTTAATCCAAGCTCTGACCCAGATTAATCCTAGAAATGCATTCAGTGAATTACATTGCACTGATATTTTTGAGCACCTACACTATGGGTAATATTTGATTTGTCTTTTGGAAATGTATATGAGCCATAATTTGAAAGTTTATGTTGAATAGCCAAGAAAACCAAGCAAATGAGATAAAAACCCTGTGAGTTTTATGGAAGATACTGAGCTTACTCAAAGATGGAATCCGTATCTGGTTAGAGGGATGTAAAGAAGAGGAAAGAAAAATTAGAATAAGCTTCCTAGAAAAAAATGGTACTTAAGATCAGCCTTGAAGCAACATATAAACTTTTGATAGGCAGATATGGGGAAAGAAAGGAATATACATAGGGAAACTATTTGGGTGACACAAATACCCTGAGCAAATGCACAGTGGGAGGGAACATGGATGCCCTCCCAGTAGACTGGAGAGAGGCACTATACCATAGAGGTTGAAGAGCCCTGGCTATCGTGTCAGATATTCTTTGGTTTTAATTCTAGTGCAGCCACCTCTCAGATATGTGACCTTGAACAGGATCTTAACTCACTGGGCCTCAATTACTTTATTCATAAAATGTGAATAATGATAGCTAACACAGAGTGCAACTGCAATTAAAAACTAAGATAATTTATAAAATATTAGCCACAGTATACAGCATACTTAGTTTTGCTCCATAAAATGGAGTAAATGGCACTTACTTCATAAACGGTAGCTAAAATTATTTCAGAATTGGCAGAACAAGTTACACTAGGACCTCAGAGACTTTCAAACCCACCATTTGTTGTTTCCATCAGGAAAAATTAAACTATAAGAGGATGGAGTTTCAGGGAGCTAATACTTTGCTGATGTAGTCCCCTTTAAAGATTTCAATCGACAGTCACCCAAAGGTTCAATGTGAAACATGAGGCTGAATTTCAAATAGGCAAAACTGTCATGTTATTGATAACAATGCATGTATCCAAAGAGATTGTCTTTAATTGCCTAGGGTCGATATGTTCTTACTTTCAATGAGAGCTAATACCTCACTTTCAGACCTTCATCTCCTCAGTAGCATCAGCAAGGACATTCCTACTGAGAAGAGTTTAGCAGAAATTCTAAATATCTTAGCTAGCAGCAGCTTTCTTCCCTAGAGAGCCCCTGGCAAGAGTATACAGTCAGAAATTTATCATTACCACCAGCCATCATCCTCATTAAGTACTGTGGGAAAACTGCATTAATGATTGTTTTTAATGCTGCATTGTAAATCTGTGGATTTGGTTATGTATCATTTTCTTCTTAAAGAATCCCTGGATTTTGAGCCACCAGGACAGCTTCTAGGGACTTGTTTCTAAATCGGCCTGTTACAAGATGTATTTTCCCACAGGGAGAGAGAGAAGCAGTTCGAAAGCAGTTGAGGATTTCCCCAAAGGCTTGTTTGAGGACTGATTCAGGTGTTTTTGGTGAAGTAGTATCCCAGGGTCCTACCAGAGGCTCTCTGGAGGCAGTGATGAGGGCTGATGAAGAGCAGGAAGCTCTAAATCTCCACATGCACAGTTTAAGTCCTGTTTCGGATTAGATTTGAGAAGGTGAAGTAGCATATCTCGGGCAAATGTCCATTTAAGTGACAATAGCTTAATCAGGACATGCAGATGTCTATTAGTTAAAGGAAATCTCAGTAGGAGTTTAAGGAGGTAAGATCCCAGGGAGCTGAGAACAGATAGCCTGTCAGGCATGTGCTCATCGTCTCCCTGATTATAGGAAAAATTAGTCAGCCTAACTCTAGGAGCAGAGCAGTCAGAAACCAGAGTCTATCTTATTCTCTAATTAAGGGTGGTCACCTCAGTGAGGGGGAAGAGAGGTCCATTTTGACTTCCCCATGAAAGAGGAAGGAACTACCAGCTCCGCACCTCCCAAGAAAGATGTATCTAGCTGGTCTCAAGGAAGAGTCAATCTGGATAAAGTATTCTGAAAAGAAGTGAAAGTCAAATCAGGAGAAATGAGAATAGACCCATAAAGTAACTCAGCCCAGAGGACCTCCCCAGACACTCTTCCCAGTGCTCTCTGACACAGGTCCAGTGCTGCTGCCTTACTAGCTCATCAGCTGCACCACAGGACGAAAACTTCTTCCTCAAGATGTTTTCCATACTTTTCTTTGTTACTGAAATGTGCCCCCCCTCATAAATGCTCAGCTTTTAAATCCTATTTCCTTACAACTGAAAATAATGTTTATTCCTTCTGAGTTCGTCTTAACATATGTTGTTCATCCATGCAAGTCACTAATACCTTTTTATTGCATTGTATTATTTTTATTTGAGCCTATGCTCATCTCCCTCTACTACACTATAAAATTGAGTTAAAGCACTAATGTTGATAATTGAATGTGAGCAGTTTGTTAAAGCCATGGATGCTTCCATGATTCTGTTTTCACCTTTAACATAAACCTAAACATTCAAGATAAGTTTTTACCCAGCTTCCCAAATATGGACTGCAGATCACTTGCATGAAAATTTACTGGCAAGCTTTAAAAATACTTATTTCTAGGCTGTCCCATAGACTTACTGAATCAGAATCTCTAAGGATGTGACCTGGAAATATACATTTTAACAATGTTAGCACATCAGAGATATCTAGTACATGCTAAAACATGAAATGATGGAATCATCATGTTTATGTTTATAAAATGCAGCAAAAAATATGTGACTGAAACTATAAATGTTGCAGTTCAAATTTTAGAGAAAGAAACTCTTTTCTCAGATTTGTAGTCTCTTAAAGTACTTATTTTCCTCTCCACAGTGTTTCTGTAACAGTGTGAGATAATTATCAGCTTAGAGAGGAGAAACTGACCCAGTCATGACGGTCTGGCTTTGTCTGATGACAAAGTTTTTACAAGTAGACACCTTTTGCTCCTTTGAATTATGACCGTTGGTGATGAGAAATACTTGCACTTTTAAAAGGGATACAGGTTTTTATACAAAGGAGAAATCAGTAAAGACACACACCTGAAGCTAGGCAACATTTATGATGGAATTCAAAAGAGACACTAAATTTGTTTGCAAAGCTATTTATTTCTTTGTTTTGCTTCCTTGACCTCTCCTTCCATTTTTGTTTTTTTATAGCAGGTATCTAGTATTTTTTCCTTTATTAATTAGCCAACTAGCCAGATTACCAATTCCCCTTTGTAATATATTTCTTTTAGTAGAATTTTAAAAACAATTGTCAAGTTATTATATAATTAATAGAAAAAATATAATTAAAACAAAATAATTCTTATTTTAAAATATCTAATTGACAAAGATTGTACATATTCAAGGTATACAATGTGGTGATTGTATGTATTTATACATTGAATACTGATTATCACAATCAAATTAATTAACATATCTATCACCACCAAGTTGTGCAGTAGATCTCCAGAACTTGTTTTTCTCATATTTGAAAGTTTCCATTCTTTGATCAGTATCTTCTCATTTCTCCATGCCCCAGCTGCTGGCAACCACTGTTCTATTCTGTTTCTATGAGTTCTACTTATTTAGATTCCACATGTAACTGAGAACGTATTTTTCTTTCTGTGCCTGGCTTATTTTACTTAGCATAATGTCCTCTAGTTCCATCCATGTTGTTGCTAATGGCAGGATGTTATTCTTTTTTATGGTTGAATAATATTCTATTGTGTGTGTGTGTCTTTGTGTGTTTGTGTGTATGTGTGTGTGTATGTATGTGTGCCACTTTTTAAATACATTTATCTGTGGATGGACATTTAAGTTGTTTCCATATCTTGGTGATTGTTAATGCTGCAGTAAACATGGTGGTGCAGATACCTTTTCAAGTTTACAATTTCATTTCCTTTGGATACATACCGAGAAGTGGGATTGTTGGGTAGTTCTATTTTTAATTTTTGAGAAACCTCCATAATCTTTTTCATAATGGCTGTACCAAGTTACATTCCCACATTGTACAAGGGTTCCTTTTTTCCAAACCCTTTCCAACACTTATTGTTTTTTTGAGGATAGCCATCTTCATAGGTGTGAGATGATATTTCAGTTTGGTTTTGATTTACATTTCCCTGGTGATTAGTGATGTTGAACATGTTTTCATATATCTGTTGACCATGTGTATGTTTTCTTCGGAAAAAAAAAATGTCTATTCAGGAGTTTCTTTGCTCATTTCTTAACTGGGTCATTTGAGTTTTTGCTATTGAGTTGTGTGAGTTCCTTATGTATTTTGAATATTAACCCCTTATAAGATATACGGTTTACAAATATTTTCTCTCATTCTGTAGGTTGCCTTTTTATCTTGTTGATTATTCCCTTTTATGCATAAAAGCTTTTTAGAGAAAAGGAAATGGAACTAGAAAAGACCCTGAATAACCAAAGTGATCTTGAGAAAGAAGAACAAAGCTTCTTTGTATCACACTCCCTGACTTCAAACTATATTACAAAGCTATAGTAATCAAAAATACTACAAAGGTATAGGAATCAAAACAGTATAATACTGGCATGAAAGCAGACACATAGACTGATGCAACAAAACAAAGAACCCAGAAGTAAACCCACACATATGTGGTTAACTAATCTTTTACAAGGACAACAATACACAATGGGGAAAAGAAAGTCTCTTTAATAAATGATGCTAGTAAAATTGGGCATACATTTACAAAAGAATTAAATTAGACCCTTGCCTTTATCATATACAAAAATTAACTCAAAATAATTAAAGATTTAAATGTAATATCTGAAACCATAAAACTCCTAGAAGAAAACATAGGGCCTGTAATCCCAGTGCTTTGAGAGGAGGAACAGGATAATTGCTTGAGCCCAAGAGTTCGAGACAAGCCTGGAAGTGCTAGCTAGAACCCCATCTCTACAAAAATAAAATAAAATAATTAATAAAGTGTAGTAGTGTGTGCCTATAGTTTTAGACACTTGAGAGGCTGAAGTGGGAGGATCACTTGAGCCCAAGTGGGTCTCAAGGCTGCAGCAAGCTATGTCCCACCATTGCACTACAGCCTGTCTCTGAACGAAAGAAAGAAAGAAAGAAAGAAAGAAAGAAAGAAAGAAAGAAAGAAAGAAAGAAAGAAAGAAAGAAAGAAAGAAAGAAAGAAAACATAGAGAAAAAGCTCCTTGACATTGATACTGATCTTGGCAGAGTCTTTGAATATAACATCAAAAGCACGGCAACAAAAGCAAAAATAAATAAGTAGGACTACATCAAACAAAAATAGTTTTTTAAACGGAAGTCAACTATAACCCTTTAGTCAGCCATCTAATGTAGTGAATAAAGTGCAATGCTGCATCCCTAGATAAGGTCAATGCCTACTTGGTTTGTTCGACTTTAGGTTATATATTTCCTCCTCACTTTTTATTATAAAATAAAAAATATTCTTAAGATGGGGAAACCTAGACTGGGGATTCAGTGAAAAATTACATCTCAATGGTAAATTTATTTTATTATTTATTAGAACCTGCTTTTTATTAGTTGGACTTTTCTACTTATATGAAATAAACTAATCTTGTGACAGGTATCAAGTCATTTTATGACTTTCAATACCAGTTTCTAAGGTCAAAGTGCATTCCCTTTGTTACTATGTTCCTACATATTTCAAAAGTCATAGATGCGACATCTGAAAGCCAATGAAACACATAGACTAAAAATGATCAAGTCCTATATTGTTACAATAAACTGATGTTTCCTAAATACCTGCTCTCTGGTGCTAGGGATTCAAAAAAAATTAGGCATAGTACTGAAATGGATGAATTCCTTGTCTTTTAAGGAAGATACGTATGTAAACAAAAGATGCACTTCAGTTTGAATGAAGACTTGTACAAATGCTTGTTTCAGTGGCCTTATGCAACAACATGACTGCAATTGTTGACATACTGAAATTCACTACTTGTCCTTCTATATTGACATGTCTACATTTAATAAGATTTTATTTAATTTGTGTGCATTATGCATCTTCTTTCGTACCTGCATTTTGTACAAGGGAAGTTTTTCTTAAAACTTTCTCTAAGTCAAAACTCATGTTATTCAAGATTAATTCTACCAAAGATGGAGTGGATTGGTATTTTGCTTAAAATTGTGCTTCCATGTTATAAGGACGTAAACATAGTTTACAATGTATTCAACATGTTATTTCTGATAAATATGATGCTTGATGTTTTTGTTAAATACTTTAGGTGATACTCATTAAAGAAGGAACTCATTATAAAAGGAATGCAGTGGGAAAACTAAGTGGTTGAATGTTGGAAAAGTCATTTCAAACATGGAAATAATAAAAAAAAGTATTCCATAAACATTTCATTATTTCAGTGTAGGCAAATGAGTGTGCACAGATATACTTATTTTGTGATTTAGAATCAAGGTAATTTTGGCAAGCATGGGTCTGCTCAGTAGAATTCTGGGTCTTCTTTCTCTCATAAACCACATTCGTAAGAAATTATCTATTCATTTTCTGGTTTGGACTTTTTTTAATGCAGTGAAAATCTAAAGACTTTTGTAAAATAATATGAATGCAGTGTTTTCATCTATTTTTAGTTGTTTTCATTCTTTTACTGTTGTCTTGGCCACATTCAATACAAGCTACTTGCCTTTTTAAGCTACTTGCCTTTAAATGAATACTTTCAAAGTATTGACTATAGTTTAAATAAAAACCTTTTCTTTCACACATATATTTTAACAGTCCACACAATACTAAATTAAATTACTTAATTATAATTAATAGTACAACTGTTAGAAAGAGATTTCATAGTAAACACAACCAGATCATAGTAAGTATACATCTTCACTGTGGAAGAAGTAGCTGGCCATACAGGATTAGCCAATATCATTTAGCATGCTGCGGGCTTCCCTTTTAGCAACAGAATAGTGTGTTTGTTAAGTTAGCATGTGTAAAGATATAAACCACTGTATTTTAAATTTGTTACATAATGCGAGACATTACTTTCTTTTTTTTTTTTTTTTTTTTTTTTTTTTTGAGATGGAGTCTCGCTCTGCTCAGCCCAGGCTGGAGTGGCAGTGGTGGCGATCTAGGCTCATCCGCAAGCTCGCCTCCGGGTTCACGCCATCCTCCTGCCTCAGGCTCCCGAATAGCTGGGACTACAGGCGCCTGCCACCACTCCCGGCTAATTTTTTTGTATTTTTAGTAGAGACGGGGTTTCACCGTGTTAGCCAGGATGGTCTCAATATCCTGACCTCATGATCCACCCGCCTCGGCCTCCCAAAGTGCTGGGATTACAGGCCTGAGCCACTGCGCCCAGCCTTTTTTCCCCTTATTTAGACGGGGTCTCACTCTGTCGCCAGGCTGGAGTACAGTGGTGCATTCATGGCTCACTGCAGCCTCGAACTCCTGGGCTCAAGCAATCCTCCCACCTCAGCCTCCTTAGAAGCTGGGACCATGGGTGTGCACTACCATGTTTGGCTACTTTTTTTGATTTTTTATAAAGATAGAGTGTCACTTTCTTGCCCAGGTTGGTCTTGAACACCGGGGCTCAAGCAATCCTCTCACCTCAGCATCCTAAAATGCTAAGATTATAGGTATGAGCTACCATGCCTGGCCAAAACATTACATTTCTATGCCATCGTGTTTTGATTTTTAAACTACAATCCACATAAAATCCTATATTGACTGTATCCTTTATTTATTGTGCCTGAAATTCTAGAAGCTGACACTAGGTGCTGCTGTTAATGGTTTGGTTAATTAAATGGTAGGTTCTCTTCAAAGAAAAATTTCATATATAAAATATAAAAAGTAGATAGTTGGATAGATAGAGCACATGTTTTCAGGTTAAATTATACTTTGTGATCTAAACAATGTATTTTTTTAATAGGACCTTGTGATGCAACATATAAATCTTAAAGAATACTACAATTTTAATGGTACCTTTATTATAATTCATGAGTGTATGAAAGCAATATGGTACAATGTAAAGAAAATTTTAAAGTAATTAAAATATTTAATGTAGTTTATGCACTTAACTAAATGAAAACTACTATTAATTGCAGCTCTACCTAAATCTGAATTTACTCAGATCTAGTCTGTACATTTCCCCAAACTTCCTTCCTAGAGTCAGAATTCTCTTACTTTCGCTGACGTTAGCATGGCTACTCTGCTCTTTGCTCCCTTATATGTATTCCCAGCACCTACAACTGCGCCCAGAATACTGCAGGACCTTAATCTAAAAATGTTTAATGAATGAGTTGAGAAAATGAACTTTGGACATGACTTCTTCCTTGGCTTAAAAATTCCCTCCAGGTTCCCAAAGGCTAATTTTTTTAGATTGTTGCTTCTCTTATCACCTAAATGTCTCAGTTTTCCTCCTTAACTCAGGAATAGTGATAGGTCTTTGTCACCTCCCTAAAAGTCCAAGTAAAACAACCTTCTAGCATTACTCCCAGAGTCCCACAATCATTATATGGCCAATCCAGGATTCTCCTTTTATGACAGCTCACTCTGTCTGCATTTTCATAATGGATAAATACATAGTTAAAGAAAAAGCACACCACATTAATAAAAGCATGAAGCAATCAAGCTGAGGATTTATTTTGTTCTGAATTTCTGAAGCGTCAGGGGCAGCAACCCAAATCCACACTAGTCTTCACTAACAAACAGTTTAAATACGACCTACAGAATATTTGGCAGGATACACTCTCCCTGCTCAAATAAAGATCCACATGAAATCTAGTCTCTTAGCTATTCCAGCTACCAAAGAATACTGACTCGCTAAAGCAAACCTGAGATACTTTAAGTAGGAAAACACTGAAAGACACTGGAAGTGTTGTAAGAAAGCGTGGTTCTCTCGGACTTCCAGATTGATGTGCTTGTTTAGAGAGGTTTGGATGTCTCTTATACAGAAGGTTAAAGACCTTGGTTTATGGGTGTTCAAGAAATGTTAACTGAACTGAATTGAATTGAGACCCAAGTTCAAATCCAATTTAATACCAAAATAACAGAAGTGTGGTCAGATCATAAAGTCACAGTTGACAGTATTGCCTGAGACAGGTATTACAGCATGAGTGGTGGGAAGGAAAGGAAGGAGATTGGCAGAACGCTTCAAATTACGTTCCAGGTTCTGAAAAAGTGCTATTTACAGCCAAGAAGTGTCATGACACCTTGCTAGATTTTACAGACACTAAAACATTTTGCTATTTCTTGGAATTGTCATGATGTGAAAATTTTTTGTCTCTTCCTTTTCTGCTTCCCTGAAGACATACCCCCATCATGCCACTCTGAGATGAGAGTTTCTTTTCATCTAAAAGACAAAAGGTGCAGAGGTATGTCTCAAACCCAGAAAGATATAAGGCAGTGTCTACCCAATCAACTCCCGTAAGATAAGACTTTTTTTTTTTTTTTTAATAATTTATGTTCTAGGGTACATGTGCACAACGTGCAGATTTGTTACATATGTATACATGTGCCATGTTGGTGTGTTGCACCCATAAACTCATCATTTACATTAGGTATATCTCCTAACGCTATCCCTCCCCCCTGCCCCTACCCCACGACAGGCCCCGGTGTGTGACGTTCCCCAACCTGTGTCCAAGTGTTCTCATTGTTCAGTTCCCACCTATGAGTGAGAACATGTGGTATTTGGTTATCTGTTCTTGCTATAGTTTGCTGAGCTGGAAACCATCATTCTAAGATAAGACTTTTAAATCATTTCCCAGGAGAATAGAGAACAGGATGAGATAACTCAGTAATAAATAGCAGAGCCTCCAATGCCTAGTGGACTTCCATTCTGCTGGGACAAGCAGCATGTGAAGCACAGCACTCAGGCTCTGTCCACTGCCCTCAAGAACCATAAAGGGAAGATTGTGGTTTGCCATTGTCTCCAGTTCATTCCACTTGACTCTCTCAAGAGCCTCTTTATCCCACACCACTCTCTCACAAAACTGAGAAGTCATCCCTGGGGGCTTCTGATCCCTCCAGTTCATTCATCATCCTCAGGATCAAGCCTTCCTTCCATCTAAAACTGAGCACAGTACAAAACTGCCTGTACTAAATGAACTTTACTGCCTCTATCCCCTCTGTTTCCTTCCTTTCCTAGTTTATTCCTTGAGTTACCTTTGCTTTCATTTTCTTGTTCAAGATTATATTTAACATTTCAGAAGCCTCATTATCTCTCCTTTTTTTTTTTTTTTTCATTATTTGGTGAGTTTTTTTGTTTGTTTGTTTGTTTGTTTGTTTGTTTGTTTGTTTTTGTATTCTGTCTCATTCATGCCCTTCCTTTATTTCCCAATAAATAATTTAGTACTCAATTCTTGAAATTTTTTCTTGAAGCTTGACCAATATTCTAATCTTACCCATCACTTGTACACAGTGTTTTTAAAATCTTCCCCAAAATAGAGCTAGAGCAAGGAAGGGAAGATATATAACATTTCCTAGATGTAATATGCCTAAGAACTCATCAAATCTGAAACTTTAATTTATAGAAAATGACACAGAGGCCCAGAAAAGTCAATTAATTTTCTCTAGGCTTCAAAGCTGGTCAGTCACAAACCCAAAATCATTCTTCTACATATGGAGTCAAGCTGATATAAGCAATCTGTGTAGAAAAGAAAATAAATTTTCTCATTTAATGTCAAAACACATGTTCTATCTACTCAAACCATTAGTTCATCAAGTACTATCTTACATAATACAGTGTCCATTTTATCATGATCCAGAGGTTCAACTAAAATATAGTATATAAGTATTTTACATAAGATTTCTCTTCAGCTCCATAACACTTTTAAAACACCTTATCACTATAAATCTGAGCATAGTGGCTCACACCTGTAATTCTAGCACTTTGGGATGCCTAGGCAGGTGGATTGCTTGAGGTCAGGAGTTCAAGACCAGCCTGGCCAACATGGTGAAACCCCATCTCTACTAAAAATACAAAAATTAGCCGGGCATGGTGGCAGGCACCTGTAATTTAACCTACTTGGGAGGCGGAGGCTCGAGAATTGCTTGAACTAGGGAGGCAGAGGTTGCAGTTAGCCAAGATGGCACCACTGCACTCCAGCCTGGGTGACAGAGTGGCACTCTGACTCAAAAAAAATAAAATAATAAAATAAAAATAAAAAATAAAACACCGCATCAACTATACATTTGAGAAAACCATTTCAGGAAATTATTTTAAGGTAAATAAATTTAAGCTTTTGAGTTGCAAGGTCCCTTTCAAAACACATTGATAGAATTATGTTTTCCATAGTAAAACTTTATCAGTGCTATTTCCTCAAGTCACTAGTCAATCCTTCTCCTTTCCTTTTAATGCCAACATTTTTAAAACAATGAATTATATTTGTTGCCTCTGCTCCTTTGTTCCATGTTAAGTCTACCTGCTAACTTCTATCCCAAACACTTTACTATAGTATTTCCTTCCCAGAAGACTGACAACACCAACAGGCACATTCTCGCTGATGGCACTGCAGCTTTGACTCTGCTGACTCTCCTCTATTTCAATAACGTCTTACTAAGGTTCTACTGTTTCCTTAGATGGCTGATCATTTTCTTGTCACCACAATGTGGAGATACTCATTACGTTTCTGCCACTGATCTTTTCTCTACACACTCTTCCAGGAGTGCTCCTATGCCTGTACAGACCAGAGCTTAAAAACAGGCTGTTCTGAGCTCTAGATATAAGTATTTCTGTGTGCTAGCCATGTTATTTGGTATCTGCTTGTGTTACAGGTGTCTCAATTTCAACGTGGTCAATAGGTCTTCTAATTTTGTAACAACTAGTTTCTCTTAATGTTAATAATTTTTCCTCTACTCATCCAGCATTCAGTTGATTTTTTTTCTTCTTTATTCCCTAAATTTAGTCATTCACAAAGCCTGTGGATCTTTGCTCTGTAACATCTCTCAACCCATCCATCCTTTGCATTGTTTTTATTACCACTTACCTAAGCAAATGCTGTAGACTTCCAACCAGTCTTTCAAATCTCTAGTCTCTCCCCTCCTGAACCATTCAAAATCACCACTGTAGAGTAATGTTTTTCTAATGCTTTGCTGGTCTCCTATTGTCACTATCCTATGAACAACCTTCAGCGGGCTCCCAATGACTTTTTAAAAGCTTGACATTCCTGGCCACAACAGGGTCTCTCCATACTTGTCGAGTGAAACCACTCCCATCCTTGACTGCTAGCTCTCACTTCACTTATTCCATTTCCCCACTTTATTTTCTCCTTTTTCCCCCTGAAATATTATCAGTTGATGCTCAAGAGCTAGTTCAGTTTCGCTTCCCTCCTCTAACACCCAAGTCACCACCTCTTTCCTCTGAGTGCCCACTGTTCAGCATGAAGAGATGTTTCTGCCAGTGCATTCTCTTCATTTGTATTATATATTCCTTGGCCATTACTCTCTTATTTATTGAGTTACTTGAACATCATTAGGAATTAGAAAACAAATGAATAATAATTGAATAATATTTCTCTACTAAATGAAGTCATTAGATATATATCATTTTTTAAAATGACTACCATGTTGGAAAAGACTAGTTAAAAAAAGAATAACTAGAGATAGTCAAGAGAACCATTCCATGGGTTATAATTCTTTCTTCAAATTGACTACTTTATGATTTTTCTAAAGTATAAGTTATACTATACATGCCAAAAAATCTGCATGATTGTCTTTTCAGCTTTAGCTTTAGCAGTGGACTGTTTCTCTTCTCTTCACATCATTGTCTATTCTGTGATTCTGGAATCCACCTTGCTATCCTATGCCACTCTGTACCTCTGCACACATTTTTCCACTACCTGGAATGACCTACTCCCCTTTCTTACCAGAAAACATTTTTATTTAAAAAAAAGTGTCCATTCATGCCTAAAATTACAATTTCTCTATAAAATAGTTTCTTTCACTGACAACCAATTAGTGTAATGTGAAAGTTAAAAGTGCAGGTTCTGTGGTCAGAAGACAGAGGTCCAAATTTCCTTTCTCCCATTTTCTCAATGACTTGGGGTAAGATACAAGTTCAGTATCTATAACATGGGATCAGTCATTGTATCTTTCTTTAAGTTCTTGTCAGGTTTAAAATAATACAATAAATGATAGCATTTTATTATCATCTTACTCTCACCTTAATGTTATCAAAGCATTTTTTTGTACTCCTACCATGGCATAACACTTTTCACATTCTCTCTTTTTTAATATATAATTAATGTTAACGTCTTTCTCAATAATTACACTGTAAACTGCTCAAGTCCATAACATGGCCTGTTTCATATTTGAATCCCCTACACCGCCCAGCTCAATACTAGACATCTATTACTTGCTGTATCAGAGGGTTGGGCTTATATATTTTGAATACAGATTAAAAACCGGGTAAAAATCTTCATTCTGCTATTTACTAGTCCTTTGTTTTCGAGACAGTTACTCAACATTTCTGAATCACAGTTTTCTCTTCAGTAAACTTGGAATAATAACAGTCTACCTCATGGGGTTACTGTTAATAAGATAAGCTGTACAGGATTACTGTTATAGGAACGTATATATGATGAGCTAAGTGCTCCAAAGAATAGCTATACATATTAGATATTCCATGCATCTTTCTTGAAATCAGTTTAAAAATTTGCATGAGAGATCGTTTCCATAGTTTTAAAGATGGGTCGTGACAAGGAGAAAGAAGAGACATGATGGGGGTGGAGACATGCTCTCAACAGGACCTTCTCTGACCCAACGGCTCATTTGTACCTGCAGTCTGACCCTGTGCCTCAGAGAATAAGAGCCACTTTGATCCAACCCCCTGACACTTGATTTCATTCTTCTCTTTGTGAAACAATCTCATTAGAGAAATCGTGCTGCCGAGAAAGCAGGTCACTCAGCTGGGGGCAGGCAAAGAAAGTCTTTCTTGGCTTAGTCATGACCTCCATGAAAAGTGAAGCGTTAGTGAGGGACCCTGGGATTTACAGCATTCTGTGGCCAAGGTTTTCACCAGAGGCTGCTGGGATTTTAGGCAGAAGGAAGAGTAATGAAGGGGTTGACTGAACTGCTGCTGTGGGTGTTGGCGTCAATTCTCTTCTCTGGGTTAGTAATGAGCTCTCTCCCCATCTGGTGGGAAATCCCGGGTGGAAGGAGGAAGTGGGGTGCTGCCAAGGGTTACACTGGCAGTGATATATTTAGAATAAACACACAACTGGTTTGCTCATCATCTGCAGTCAACAATGACCTTATCACATTTTCTGTAAAAATAGAATTGTTCAATAACAAACCTAGGACTGGCTTCAATTTAAGAGTATTTCTTTTCAAACAATTTATGTAATTTTATCTTGTTGTTTTATAAAATGTGATAGAAAAAAAAACTAAATATTCAATTAAGATTTTCAGACTTAGATCTACATACCAAGGAAGACCAGATTATCTCCGCAAAACAAGCCTGGGAAACCCGGTGGTGTCAGGGTGTTAGGAAGAGGAACCTCTAAAGACCCAAGTTGCTGTTAATCTTCTCTCATCTCACAAAGTGAAAAATGCAAAGATTAGCATTT
The DNA here is from genome assembly GCF_001698545.2 of Rhinopithecus bieti. Lineage (NCBI taxonomy): Eukaryota > Metazoa > Chordata > Mammalia > Primates > Cercopithecidae > Rhinopithecus > Rhinopithecus bieti. Next base: position 1,728,961 of record NW_016817363.1, on the reverse strand, counting down.
GACCACTAATGAAGTGCTTTACTGCACTTTAAAGTCGTTCAAATCTAAAGATTTACACAGGTGCATGTTTCACTTGACTTGTAGGCTGTTGGGTGACTCAAAGTTAAGAAGTGATAATAATGAATGCTAGTCTCATTTGGTTGGAGTGGATTTTCTTCATCCATATACCTCTTCTTTTTACTTACTGTGGACTGGGTTTCCCAGCCTGATTTCCCTAGGAATATAATAGGAAACTAATCTAGCTAAGAAAACTTATGTCCTTTCCCTAGTAGCAAGTTAGCCACCTCATAGCCATATTGTTACTGTTGAATTTCCCAGTATCCCTCCGCAAGGAGGTGCTCAGATAATAAAAGTGGAAGTACCTAACCCTGTGCCTGGCCCATAATCCATGCTTATTGGGTGTTTATTATCTTCTTTTAGCTGTGGGGCTAGAGGCTAAAAAGCTACATTCTGACTCTCAAAAATAAATCTGTAATTTTGTTGAAGGAGGTTGTTTTCATAATTCAACATGCTGAGAAGAGCATACCATTGCTCTTCTTTATGGCATCAGAACCAACTGTAAAACAGATGGAGCTGGTATAGAGTCCCACCCAAAGTCACTGGTTATATAGCCAATCCTTTTCCCAGTCTAATTCTCTGCCATAGGCTTTAGTACTTCACAAGACCTATCTGTTGTATCACAAAAAAAACAAAAACAAACAAACAAAAAACAACACACTGCTAAATTTATAGATCTGGATAATAAACATTTATTGTATGTATCTATTATCTGTCAGTCACTGTCTCTTCCAGAAGTTTTGCTAGAGTTTTTAAGGTGGTCACTAAAATAGGACTATGCTTAATCACAAAAGACTGAAACAAAGAGTAGAACTCCAAGAAGCTAGAGAGTGCATGGTAGAAGGGAATGACTCAGTCCTTTCGAGCTACTTTGAAATTTGTCACCTTTATTAGAACTAGCCCTGTGAATCTCAGGAGAGGTTCTTTTATGCCTTCATTACATTGTTTTTCTTTATAAATATATTTAGAATTTTATAGCATTTATGAGTAGGAAAGGAATTTACAATCTACCTATTCAACAGGTAAAATTTATTTAGCCAAGGTTAGATACTTGGTTAATGAGCAACATGCTGCCAAGAAATGTTAGGAACTATATTCTCCCTGTTTGATGTGTATTTTCGCCTGCCTGCTTAGTAGATCAAGAATGTTTTTTTATCTTTGGAGCGACCACCAAGAAACTGAAGAAGGGAATTTTTTGATTTCTCCACTTTTGTACAGAATATACAATTTATTGAAATACCTATTTGAGAATTGAGGATCAAAGTAGTGTCACAAGTAGAATTCCATGTGACCTTCTTAGCTTGCCTAAATTTCTAGTTCTCACCAATCCTTTCAGACCTTTCCTGCCTCTTGAAATATCTATGCCTCTCCTCCTGGCTCTTTGGGATTAAGGTGGGGTTTTGTTTTGTTAGTTTGGAGTTTTATTTTGTTTTCTTGTTTTTTTGTTTTGACTAGTCTTCCTATCTTTCTACTCTTCATTGCAGAGTTAATCAATTGCATTTATTTTCTTAATTTGATGCACTAAAAGACTAAGATGCTTTCCTGGTAGGTTCTAGGGACACCCCTCTATCTAGTAATATTTAGGGCCCACATTAATCAGCCAATATTCACCTAGAATATTATTACAGCTGAGTGCTACCTAACTAGCCCTATAAAACAAACAAAAACACAAACAAACAAAATACCTGCATGATAAACCGTAAGTCAAATAGAAAAAAGAAGGTATCTTAACATCCCAGCATTCATGAAACTGGTCTTCTTCCCTATGTCCTTAGCATTTCAAATGAAAATACCTTAACATTCTTTCAGAATTCCTATTTTCTCTTAATTTCCTTTCACTGGCCTGTGACCTGGGATCTACAATTACAGAATATAATTCCCACACCTTGGGGTTAAGTTTCCTGAATATGCTTGATTTATGCTTTTCCTTCTCTCACCCTTTTCCTTTATAGGCCCTCCTCACCCACCCTGCACTCTGCAGGACTCTGCAGTCTTTCCTGCCAGGGGTCATTTCACTTGGAAATAAATCAACAAATCCTATAAAACATCTCTAGAGATTCACGATATGCACTTAATATTTTAAAGGAAGTTCCCATCTTCTCCCCCAAATCCCTGACTTCCATTAAGCTATTAAAGCTGTTTTGTTTCTCGCATTTACATTTTAGCAAAGGAAATATGGTGTAAGCCTTTTTTATCAACCACAGTCTTTGAGAAGGGGACATTTTTATCAATGTCTTCTCTTCACATCCACATTGTAAACTACTAGGCACTGTCTTCTTTTACTTTTGCTGCCTTCACAAGCTCAGTAAGATGTTCTATGAACAGTGGTTTTAAATAAGAGCCTTTTGAATAAATTAATCATTGAAAAAGAGAAGCAAATATGAGAAGCTAAGACAAAAGCTAAGGGGGAAAGGGGAAGCTGAAGTAAAAGTAAAAAAGACCAGAGATACCCAGGTTTTTCATTTGAATTAGTGTTATTTAATAAATTTCTTCTTGGTTTTATTTAATTTTGATATATCATTTATTCATTTTGTTATTCAGCAAATTTTGTTGAGCATATACTATATGCTAGGCACTTTTCTGTTCATGGGGATTGCAATTTTAAACAAAACAAAAATTTTTCACTGCCCTCATAAACTTTCTAGTAGTTGTTGTGGGAAGGCAGATAATCAATTAGACACAGTAAATGAAATTTAAAAGTACACTTATCAAGTAACAATTACTTGGGAAAATGAAAAATGTAGAGCACAGTAATGGTCTCGAGGTATGTGGCTGGAGCAAGGTTGCTCTTTAAATGGTGTTGTCAAAGTCAGACTTTACAAGAGGGTGAGATTTGAGCAAAGACTTGCGCAGCAGGAGTATATGGAGGGGACGAAGGGGCCAGGTGGCCTTCTGGAGAAAGACCTTTCCTGGTAGTGAGTACAGTCTGTGCAAAGCCCTGAAGTGAGCATATGCCTGGCGTGTTTAAAGAAGAGCAGGAAGTCCAATGTGGCTGAAGCAGAGTGAGCAAGGGCAGGAGTACCAGAGGAGGAGATAGAATGCCAAAGAGTTAAGAGAAGGAGGAATGCAGAACCTTTCCATCAGAAATAAAATAATACATAACCATGGTTATGTGGGGTGGGGTTGTTTCTTTCTTTGGGAAAGAAGAAGGGCTTTCTGGGAATAGATGGCCAGGCCAGGCAGCAAGCTGCTGTGTGTGGGAGGCAGGTAGGAGGAGGAGGCATAGAAAGCTGCAGCTTACAAATGCTTTCACAGATCCCTCAATGCACATCTGTTATTTCAGAGTGTGGTGAATATTTCAACAAGTCAGCTGCCATAGCCAGCTTCTCAGCAGGCTGTTTCACTCCATTGCTCTCTAGTTCCTTCTTAATTCTGCTGTCTTTTATGCCAAGTCTCTCCTCATCTTCTTTTTTCACCATGCCCTATCTATTCGTTGTGGCTGGGAAACTTTTCAGATCAATGTCCTTTATGATGTGTGATTTCTCCCAGAGCATCTTTGCTTGGTCAGCAAGCGTGGGGTTGAATATATTTCCCATAAAGAAGAGTACCATTCAATTTGTCAGTCAAACAGTCAACAAATAAGCAGTCATTCATACATTTATCTTCTCATTAATTTAACAAATATTTCTTAAGCATGTATTATTTTCCAGACTTCATTCTAAACATTGAATATGCAGTGAAGAATAAGACGAAGTTACTGTGCTTATGGAGCCTATATTATAGTGGCAAGGAGACCAATTATCAGATAGATTAATAGAATTTTAGATAAAAAATGAGTATAAAAAAGAGAAAATTCAAGAAGGGATGGTAGGTGGTCTTTTTTTAGATCAAGTGAAGTGAGGCAGTAAAACTTTCAGAAGCCTGGGGAATAATATTCTTGACAGAGAGAACAAATTCAAAGGTCCAGAATCAAGAAATTAATAATCCTTTAGCATGTGTCAAGTCCTGTATTTCACAGTAGGACTACGGTTCTCAATTCCTGATGCACGTCTACATCCTTATGGAGCATTTCAGGACTCCAGAGGAGCACACCCCCACAGGACTCCCAAATCTGAATTTCTCGCTAGGGAAGCTGAGTATGCCTATTTTTTCAAAAGTTTCCACCAGATGTTTATCCATGTTTGAGAACAACTGTACTGGTGATCCAACTGTGAACATGGCAAAAATTTTATCTGTCTTCATGACACTTTATTGGTGAGCTCTCAATGCTAGAAAAATGTTTATGTATTTGTTGGTTCAAAACCATTTCCCTGTGACTTCCTGTCCTCTTCTCTTATGTTCTCTAAGACTACAAAGTTCAATCCCCTTGCATGTGGCAGTCTTTCAGGTATTTGAAGGCAGCACTTGTTCAAATGAGTTCCCTTAGTCCCTCTGTATGCGAGATATCAGACACGTTACCATTCCATTCACTCTCATCTAGCTTTGCCCCTTGTGTCCAGACTGTTTTTTAAGTGCCATGCCCAGAATTAAGACAGAGATTCCCTTTATGATCATGGAAGCAGCATGTGCCCATCTCCAGGCACTTGTTTTCTGTATTTCTTCATACATCTCATATAACAGTTTAGCAAACTTCCTTACAAGCTTTTTTTTTTCTTTTTAATGCTCTCTGGGATGTACTGTTATCCTTCTCTATTATTGTTTCTTTGTGTCACATGTAATCATCATTTATGTTCTTCAATTCTCTTTCATTGATTTTCCCCCTTTGGATCCGAAGTTCTCTTCCAAATAGCAAGGTTAAATGCTATTTTACAGTTTTCGTTTGCCTTGTTAAACCCATTCCATTGATTCAGTACATCATATTCTTGTTTTTCTGCACTAGGCATGTCAACATCTTCTATCCATTCATAAATAATATTATTCAGAAAAAGGTTAATTGACCCTATTAACTGGGACATTCAATCTGTGGCATTCCACTTTTAGAATTAAAAATGAAATTTTAATAAATAAACCAGTAAGTCAGTGTTTAATTCAAAAGAACTTTCAAGGTGTGTTTCAGGGTCAGTTCATATTAGTTACACTCCAAAAACTTTTGCAATGTCTCCGATCCATCATTCTCAAATAATTTTGTTGTTATACAGGTTGCAATATCAAATATAGTATTTTTATAATACTTAATATTGCCAAGACAGATAGGGCTTTCTCTAACATTTGTGAATCTTGGAGCAAAAGTGCAAATGGAGGCCCATCATTTAATTGCTACATACTTTAAAACTACAAACCGAGCTTTAAAAATTCTATCTTCTAACTTATAAAATTATTTCAAAATGGCATAGAAGTCAGGTTTGAATTTAGAATTCTTGGATACCTTTGAGTTCTGTGCCAGAAAGTGGTAGTGTTAACAGCTAAATTCTGAACCCTGGCTTGCAGTGATCCCTCTCCTCTTTTTACATTTGACTTTGTCCCACAGCACAAGGAGCTTTGTGAACACATATGTGGACATCATAGCCCATGTGTCCAAGCTCCATCTATACTCTCCACAAACAGCTCTCCCTTGTTCACTCCTCAGGCCCAGGAACACACATATACCTGGGACATGGCCCACCCCTCAAAGAATGGACTTGGAAAGAAACCCAGGCAGAACCAAGGAGCAGACTATGAGCCCCACAGGCAGGGAATTTTGGAGTCTCATATACCTAGAACATAGTCTAGAATGGGTTGTGGAGTGGGTATTGTCTGTGAGAGGGAATGTCCCAGTGGTCTCATGAATTTCTTATAAGAAAGAGCATAGCAAGAGAGAGGCCAGAGCAGGGCGTGTCAAAGTGTAGGGGATTTTCTAGCCTGGGTCTAAGTGCACTATAGTACTAAGGGAGAATTAGGACCCGATGTTTAGAAGGACTTCAGTTGCAAAGACTCAAATAAAATGGGCTTCCGATTAACCCCAATTTGACCCAACATTTATTTAAGCATAATTTTTAATGTAGGTATTTTTAAGGATATTGTATTTCCCCTTAATACCGTCCTAAAAAACTCAAAGAATTCTGCAGGACAATAAACTTTCTGCCTACTTAATCAGCATATCTTATGTAAAATGAAATAATGTCTCAAAAGTGCCTTCCCTTTTAAACATATAATGAGGCAATGTTTTCTGTGTCTCTAAATGTCCAAGTGATTTTAGACAAGTTTCTCTATCCTTCTGGTAAATATGAAGGCAACGTTTGGACAACCTGTAAGGTCCCTTCCAATCAAACATTCTCTCTGTCACCCTATATATTCACTGTTTTCCTAGAGGCCTACAAAATAAGTCCACTGGCCTTTGTAAAATTTAATGAAAGGCGCATGTGGAAGAAACACAGAAGAACCAGAAAAGAAGATGAAAATGGAAACTATATGTATTGATGAACTTCTGATCCAAATAATCCAAATAAAGATTAGATCGCCTTAATGGAAGGGGCCCAAGGTAATTAGAATAAGGCCACACACATGGTGACTAAAAAGGGCAAGGAGCTTACCATTTCACTCCAGCTAAAAATTTTACTTACGGTTAAAAAAATCCAGATTAGAAAAAGACAAAGTAAAAAATTCAGAACTTCAGTATCTTTGCTAATGTAAATTAGGGTCAGGTTCCTAGAAATTCAAGTTAAAGTCACATAACTGCTCTACACAATTTACTCAGTAAACATTTAATAAGTCCTTTATACTGATTGCCTTGCTAGATACTGGACGAAAAGAAAAAAATAGGCATCATGAATAGAAATAGATAAATTTAAGTAGTGCTCCTCTCCTGAAAATGTTTGGAGACACATAATGATAAAAACCTATTACAATACAATCTTATATGAATGCTAATATAAAAATGAAAAAATGCTATTAATATTTTAGAAGAGGGAGTTACTCGCTGGTAACTCCCAGTGCAGGTGAAATTCAGGCTTGTTCTAGAAAGCTAAGTAGGATTTCACTGGGCAAAAAAGGAAGGAAAAGTCATTCCAGGTAGGAGAGACAATACAAAAAAAAAAAGGAAGCATAGTGTATTCAGGGAATAATATAAATTTTCGTTAAAGGGGAAGATGACTGTGATAATAATAGTAGCCAATAGGACATACTAAGCAGATATTATATATCAAAAATATGTTAAGTATCTCACATAGATTATTTCGATTAAGACTTACATAGAAGTGATATCAACAAGATAGCAGAATAGGAAGTTCCAGTCCTTGTCTTCCACAGAAACACCGATTTAACAATATATGCACCAAAATATCTTCATGAGAAATCCATGTACATACATACATACATATGTGTGGAGGGGAGGAATGAAAGTGTAGAGAATTTGTATACAACTGAATTGTCAGCTTAAAACAGATTGTTTTAAGATGCTTTTTGTAGGCGCACAGAAAATATCTCTAGAAGACACACAAAGGAAAATGAGAAAAGAATCAATGTATGTCACTACAAGATCAGTGAAACATAAAGGAAGACAACAAGAAGAAACGAAGGACAAAAGAGCTACAAGGCAGAAAACAATGAATAAAATGGTGATAGTTCTTCATTATCAATAATTACTTGAAAGTTAATGAATTAAATTCGCCACTCAAAAGATATAGAATGACTGAATGGATAGGAAAATCAGATCTAACTATATGCTATCAATGAAACATTTACTTTAGATTTAAGGACACATACAGGCTGAAAGTGAAAGGATGGAAAAATATATTCCATGAAAATAGTAACTGAAAGAGAGCAGGGCTGGCCATACTTATGATAGTCAAAATAGACTTTAAATCAAAAACTGTCAAAAGAGACAAA
>NW_016817363.1:1709679-1720902 GCF_001698545.2 Rhinopithecus bieti | reverse complement strand
ATATATATATATATATGTACCCAACATCAGATAACCCAAAAATATGAAGCAAATATTGATAGAACAGAAGGGAGAAATAGACAACACAGTAATAGTAGAGTATTTCAATACTCCACTTAAACTAATGGATAGAACATCCATATACAAGATGAATAAGAAAACAGAGGATTTGAAAGACACTATTGTCCAAATGGACCTAACAGACATATGCAGAATATCCCACCCAACAGCAACAGAATACACATTCTTTCCAAGTGCACGTGAGCCATTGTCCAGGATAGATCCCATAATTCGTCACAAACAAGCCTTAAGAAATTTAGGAATATTGAACTCAATAATAAAATATCTGATTTGAGAAATGGGCCAAGAACTGGAATAGACATTTCTCTGAAGAAGACATACAAGAAGCCAACAGGCATATGTAAGTTATTCAACATCACCAATAATAAGGAAAATGCGAATCAAAATCAAAATGAGACATTATTGCACACTTGTTGGAATGGTCATATTAAAAAAAGAGAGAGAGGAAAAAATAGAAAATAATAAGTGTTGGAGAGGATGGAGAGAAGTTAGAAAACTTGTGCACTGTTGGTGGGAACATAAAATGGTGCAGCCAGTATGGAAACCAGTAAAGAGGTTCCTTGAAACAATGTAAAAATTAAGAGTTATCCTACGATCCAGTGATCTCACTTCTGAGTATTTATACAAAAGAATTGAAATCAGAATCTTTAAGAGGTATCTCTACTGCCATGTTTATTACAACATTATTCATAATAGCCAGGAGGTAGAAACACCCTAAATATTCATCGAAAGGATAAGAAAAATGTGGTATATATGTAAGAGAATATTATTCAGTTACTGACAAGGAAGGAAATTCTGTTATAAGCTACAAGATGGTTGAAGCTTGAGGATGTTATGCTAAATGAAATTAGCCAGTCACAAAATGACAAATGCTACTTCAGTTATATTGGTATCTAAAGTAGTCAAAGGGCCGGGCATGGTGGGTGGTTCACGCCTGTAATCCTAGCACTTTGCCAAGGTGAGCAGATCACCTGAGGTCAGGCGTTTGAGAACAGCCTGTCTGACATGGTGAAACCCCTTCTCTACTAAAAATACAAAAATTAGCCGGGCATGGTGGCGCATGCCTGTAATCCCAGCTACTCAGGAGGCTGAGGCAGGAGAATCACTTGAACCTGGGAGACAGAGGTTGCGGTGAGCCAAGATCGTGTCACTGCACTCCAGCATAAGTGACACAGCAAGACTCCATCTCAAAAATAAATAAGTAAATAACCTGTTTTGTCACACTTTCATATGCAGAAAAGAAAGAAACAAGCAACAGAGATGATAATGTTCACATCCCAGACCCCCATTCACACTCATTTATACATACACACCATATTTATCTATGCACATACATGCTCAACCTAAAACTGACCTCTAGAATTACAGTGAAAACAAAGTGTTGGCCAGCAGAAGCCTGGGCCTGATATAAAGCAGTTATACCCTCTTTCTCAGCTGGTATGGTTGAGCTGCTTTAACTAGTTGAGAAGCTATCTGGTTATTAAATCTTCCTAGACTATGCATTTATGAGTCTAGCAAGCACAAGAAAGGTCACCTGCAACTCTTTTTCCCTAAGGGCCAAAAAAGCCCAGGTGTATAGAAACAGGACTCTGGATAGATCATGTTGGCATTTAATTTCTTGATTCAGGAAGCTAAATTTAGAATGTCCTATTGACAACCCAATATCCAGCAGGACAGTCGGGATGAGGAGTGAGGAGGGAGGAAGCAGAATTTTTCAAGTGCTGTGTGGTCTGTCCTACAGGAAGTAGAGAAGCGTCAACTATTCCAGAGCAGATATTTCATCTCTCTTAGTCCATCTCCCGAGAGATATTGTAGATAGTGTTAAGATTAGAGGTGTGAGTCCATTAGGTCTGAGTTTTCCCTATGCCAGTTTTGTAGCCTCAGGCAATCATTTAGCCTCTATTTCATTGGATTGTTACAAGATTAAATGAGAAAAATACATGTAAGGAATTTAGCACAAAGGCTGGCACACAGAAAACGCTACAAAAATGATAGCATTATCTGATGTGGCCAAATTTAACTCATTCCAAACTCCTTTTGAGACAGTTAAGAGTACCTGCCATCTCTCTGAGCTATAAGTGCCATGAAGCAGGGACCAAAAAAAAAAAAAAAAAAAAAAAAAAAAAAAAAAAAAAAAAAAAAAATTTTTTTAAGTTTTTTCCCAATTAAAAAAAAAAAAATCTGTTCTTTAAGATTTTTGTCCCTAATCTAAAAATGAAGCTATCGAGGGATTTACTCTGAGCAAAGCGGCCACTGAGCGCTGCAGTTCGTCATCACTCAGCCAAAGCCACAATCAGGGCCAGAATAATTGAGCTGACTGTGGGGCTGGTTCCTGTGCTTTCCATCACAGCCATGCCAGTGAGAGACTGATGTAGGTAAAAGTCTTGGCCAGAGAGATAACAAAATGCAACCTTCTCCCACCTCAAAACTTAGTAGGCTATTCTAAGAGGTTATCATGATTTCAGAAAGTGTTGCCTGAATGGTTGAATCTAGATTTGTTTTGCTGAAAGAACATGTAATATCATAACAGATAACATCATTTATTTCTCAGCTTTGGGAGAAATCTTGTACATTTCATTTCACTTGACTATTTTTTATCCAGGCCAAGAAGAATAATCCATAACCTTTGCATCATTTGGAATAATGTGATTTTATCCTAGATATGTGCTAGTAATCTCCCTACGTAAGAAGCTACTAATAGACCCGGGGTCTTAATGGCACTGGAAAATAAAATCCTTCTTTGTCCCCCAGTAAGAAGCAATGGCCAGTGACCTGAAGGATCAGAGAGCCAGAGAGGTCAGTAGATAAAAATGTGCAGTTGAACCTGACCTGACCCCTGCCCACAGCCACAGCACTGGCCCCGAATTCTGCTCTGCTTCTCATGCAACTTTAACTGAAGGGTACTTGCATTTTAAGGACTGTTTCAATTTGAAACAGGAGGTGCTTTTAGAAAATAATAGTATATAATTAAAATATTTCTGAAGGACAGAGATAATTTTTATATTTATGGAAGTTGGTGAGGCAGCAATTTACTAGCATATTTGCAAGGTTAATGTACTTTGCTTAATAAAGTGTTTTATAGTTTTCAAGCAAATTGTAAAATGGAAAAGTGAAGAAAATCCCATTATATTTTGAGTATCTAAAAGACATCAAATTAACCCATATCCCTACTGGGGGTGCTATTTTCCTCCAAAGCATGCTTTCAGATATTTAGTAGTTATGAACTTGAAAAAAAAAAAAAGGTCATTAATTTAAAAGAGTGTTTGATGCAAAACGGGAGGGAATGGAATAAACTGGAAAATATTTAAATATATAATGACCTTTAGGGATGCTGAAAAATAAAAAGATATGAGTTATGCAGTTTCTGAGTGTAGGAAAAAGTAAAAGGAAAAAAGTTTTAGAAGTATCAGGAAGGAATGGGGTGGTAATGGAGCTACCTCTGGAAAAGTGATAAAGAGGAAATCACTGAGAGATGGGTCCTATTGCTACGGAAGTTCTATGATCTCTGGACTGAAACATTTTATTTCAGAAGGCAGCAACAATATGGAAGCAAAGGTACATAATAAATAATAGGCTAAAGTGGTAGAAAGGGAAAGGTTGCTTGCAAGTAAGAAGTATGGAAGCAAGTGTCTAGGGATTTCCCAAAGCTATTGGAGCATTGTTTAATGTCCTAGTTCAACTCTCACCTTAATATTTTATTTTTCTCTTAAGTTTCCCAACCTAGGAAATATCTGAAACCATCTGCAGTAAGTCATTTTGTGCCTTGGGATGCAATCACTTCCTTCTTTCCAACTGCAAGCCCCAGGCAAGTTTCAGGAACTCATTATCAGAGGCCCTTGTTCCTCTACTTGGGATTTTGCAGAACTATTGTCCTCTTACTTAGACTTTTTAATAATATACACGTTAGGGATCTCATTCATAGAAAAATGAAGCTAGCCTTTGTAAGGAGACTATTACCACTTCCTTTCTATCCTACTACTTTCTATTTCTATCCTCCCCAGGATTTCAGAAATATAAAGGCATTCATGCAATGTGTGTAATGCTTGGTTGACAGAGACAGAGAGATAGACTTGAATATGATTCCTGACCTTAGGAGAGTGATTTAAAATCTCACAGCTTTAATTTTCCCATCTGCAATAGAAGAATATCTACTTGATCAGATTGTTATCATGAGAAATAAATGAAATTACATTCATCTGTTTCTTTACTCAAGAAATATTTTCAAGTTCCTATAGGCTACAATACCTGGAAAGTTGGATTTAAAATGAACGAAAGAATGGGTGGATGGACGGATGGATGGATGGATGGATGAATAAATTAGTGAATAAAATTAGTACAACAGAAGGTAAAGGTGACTACCACTAAACACCATAGAGATTTTTCTTAATTTGATATACCTTACATATCAGTATTATAAATGACTGGTCCTCTTTTCTCTTGATCTGAGCTATACAGAACAATTGAGATCTGTTAAATGATGGGAATTTACACTTGAGGTAAAGGAGGTGACATTTGGCAGATATATTAAATTTCTATCTGCTTATTGTACATTTCATATGTGTTGACTTTCATGTCCCATTGCGTAAACATCTGTTTGTTTTTATCTTGGCTGCTGAGCCCCTTGCAGCTCTCCATTGTTTTTCATTCTGAATCCCTCTACTGCTCACACCCCAGCTGATTAAGCAGCAGGCTTTGAAGAGAAAAGGCAGGTGGGAGATCTCCCCTAAAGTGGGACCAAGCATTCTCTGTGGGCTTCTGTGTCTGCTTGCATTTATTTCTCTATTGAATGATTGGTGTTGGACTTTAAGCTTTAATATTCTACATTTCAGATGTAGCCTATTCATCTATAAACAAAAAAATATATATATAGTCTCACTCATGCTCTGCCAAATGAGTCTGACTGAAAACAGGATGGTCTTTGCAAGGCATTTCTGGTAACTTTTATGTTAAGCATTGTTCCTTCTAGGCCAGAATTAGCATAGCGTTCTAGGGGCTGTATCTAGTAAAAGATATTCCAGCACTTTGCAAGGCCAAGGCAGGTGGATCACAAGGTCAAGAGATTGAGACCATCCTGGCCAACATGTTGAAACACCGTCTCTACTAGAAATACAAAAAATTAGCTGGGCGTGGTGGTGTGCGCCTATAGTCCCAGCTACTCAGGAGGCTGAGGCAGGAGAATCGCTTGAACCTGGGAGGCGGAGGTTGCAGTGAGCCGAGATCGTGCCACTGCACTCCAGCCTGGCAACAGAGTGAGAGTCTGTTAAAAAATAAAAATAAAAAAGGATATTCCTAATCTCCATCCACAGATCATATCCCAAGACTGCCACTTAAAAGGCTGCAGCAAGTGAACTCAGGAGCTTTATGTACAGTAACGGGAAGAAAATCCTGAGACTGAGAAGTTATAGATTCTTAAACCATTCCAGTCTTTAACTGCTGGGAGATCTAAGTCATATTGTTTCACCTGTCTAAAATTCTTTTTCCCATCTATAAAAAAGGAAGGAACTGACCTAGTTGATATCAAAGGTCTTTTCCAGCAGAAGAATTCTGTAGTCAACAACACCTTTTACAACTAGGCAAGCAGACACAGGAGAAACTCCATCTCATTTCTCTACTTCTATATTTATCACTTCAGTCATCAACAAGATATTGCCCAATATAAGTGAGCTGAGTTAGCCATCTTTAATCACATGGGACTTGCCTCAGAAAAGTTAGTAATGTCAAACTTCACTCGAGTGTTTGGTCACAACTAAAGAAAACCAAAGGGAATGGAAAGGTGCAGCAAATCCCAGGTGCCCCAATTTTAGTTTAACTTACATAACAGCAAGGAAAGGGTAAGAGGACATCCCTTTTCAAACTGTTTCTATATCGCAGCAAGATGCCAGCCTCTGGCTGCTTTCTGGCTTCCAGAAAAATAAAAGAAGTACCTAACACACCCCTCCCCACCTTGCCTTTTTCAAGGTGATGATTCTTGCACCCCCTTTGGAGTCTAACCCAGGATACAGGCCTTTTAAGTATAAAAATGTACTTCCTAATTCCATCTTCCCAGCGGTGCAGAAGATTCCTAAAAGGTTAGGAAGAATGAAGAAGCCTCTAAAATCTATGTGCTTGAGAGTACTTAGCATCACATTCTTCCTGACACAACAGGTAGGGTTTTATGTGATATGCAGCTAAAAAGATCTAGGGGTAACAAGAAGCAGTTCTGCCTGTTTACGAGAGAGATGCTTATCTCTTCAGTTTTTCTAACTATTAGAGGTAAAAGAAAGAAATATAATAAGGAGCGATTCAGGAAAGAGGCAGCCTCTCTAATCCACTAGTCAACAAAAAATTATCCTGGTACTTGTTAAAACAACGTCAAGACTCTCACAATAGGGAAGAGAGATTGGGCTCAACTCTGAATGCAACAAGAATAAGTGGAGATTTATAGACAATTGGTGGAAAGCAGGGTCAGTGTATGGAAAATTATTTAGAGGAAACACCAAGGATAGGGGGATTTTTGCTAAACTAACCTAACAGGATTCCTGCTGAAGGCAAGCCAGAGTGAACAGATATTATGGTTGGGGTGGTGGGAGATGAGAAATTTGATCGGATATTGAGGTTGATTGGATTTTGAGGGTTAGGGTATTCCCTCTAAACTGACTTAGTAGGATTCTTGCCAAAAGTGATCTGTGCGAGCCCTGCAAGGGGAATGGGTTGTGGAGGTGGCAGACCAAAGTCAACATCGATTCAAAGAGGGCTCAGAGGAGCTTGACTAAAGTTTGGTCAAGAATCTCTAGATCTTCCATGTCTTTGAGGGCCTTTTTTTTTTTTCTTTTAATCACTCTAACTTGTATCTGCAGAGCTGCCACAGTCCTATGATTTTTTATCTTATGAAACTTACTGGTCTTAATAGTCTTTGGTTTCTGTATCTTGACTTTTCTTGTTTCTTTTCTTTTTTTTTTTTTAAAGGTTTAATTATGCTTTTGTATTTACAAACTACAGTTCCCTGGAATTCTCTTCTCAAGGTCTACACAGGGTTTAATACATAATTCATTTAATACATGGTTCATTCAGCATGGCACAGATGGATTTCAGCCCTTACTCTGTGCCAGGCATCATGGTAGGCACTTGGGACACATGCATGAAAAAGACGTAAGTCCTCTTCTTATGGAAAAACGTCATGGGAAAGTTCAGGTTTTGTCACAGAGCCCACATAAATGAGGCATTACTCTGTTTTCTCTTTCATTTCCATGTCAAAGAGAGATTCCTCATCAATTAAGGTGAGTGTAATTATTTCTATTTTCTTAAGATAATACTCAAACCAAGCTTCAAAAGAACTTTATTGAAGAAAGGTATTTCCAGGGCATTGTTTTCTAACCTAAAATACCTGTGTACCCTTTAGCTGTCTGACAGTCCTTGCCCTGGGGAAGCTGAGGGTCACAGTACACTGGCTCCTGCTAGTCTGCTAAGCACCCAGCAAAAGTCTCTACGCTGAGGGGCATTCAATAAATATTTGTAGCCTGTCAGAAGCCTGCAGGTCAGAAAGACCATGGCTTTGTCATGCAGCCAGGTGATCTGGAGATGTCAATAAAACCAACTGCATGAGATAGACAAGAAACACTGTACTACAAATGTAGAGGAATATGAAGTCAGAGAGAAACACAGTATCATTTACATTCACTCCACTAGGTGTTATTATGTAGGCAGACTATACAACTGATAAAGACCAGTTTTTTTCTCTTAATTTAATCATCAGCATTAAAATTCTGTAATTTATTGATGCGTCTGTCCTCCCTATAGCCTTATGCTATGGACTTTGAATAGCATATTAAAATAATAATTGTCTGCCAGAATAAACACCACGTGTTTTCTAGACCATCAAGTTTTACTTAAAATCCAACTGGGGAAATCCACTTTTGAGAAGACAGAATACACATATTTGTCCCTATATTTCCAGAAAAACACAACTAAAACCCCTGAATATTCCATATAAAACAAACCCAAAAAGACTCTGAAAGTTGGAGAGAAGAACAGACTAGATAGGAACCTCAGGATGTAAGGAGCAGTTCCCTGGGTGTTCTTTTTGTCTTGCATATCCCAGAGTTGAAGAAGCCAGAAACCTGAAAATGCAATGGACACAGACAAAGGAAGCCTCAACAAATGCCTGCTCTCTAAAGCCAAAAGACCAAAAAAGAGGCAGAATAGGAAGACATAAAATGTTTTAAACAATAACCACTCTAGACCAGCCAAATACCACAGGGGAAAACAAACAAACAAAACTGGCTACAACCCCACTCATGCCAACAAAAGTCAATATGGAGCCCAGACTTCTGCATTCATGTGGCTGCAACGAGGCAGCACAGTATCCCTTGCCAAGGTGGTGTCAGAGGAGGCCAAGAATGGAGCTGAGATTTTCATATCCCTTGACCAGTGAGGAGCCACCTCTCACTCTGGGTTTCAGTGGAGTCCACACGGAGATCCTGGCTTTCCACACCCACCTGAGAGTAACAAGGGGTCCCTCCTCCTCCCAGTAGGATTTGTGTCAAAGGGGTTTGCAGCAGTTGGACATGCATGTGCAAAAAGAAAAAATTAAACATTGACCTAAGACTGACACCTGGTACAAAAATTAACTTCAAATGAATCACAGACTTAAATGTAAATGTAAAGCTATAAAATTTTTTAGAAAAAAAGTCTTCATGATCTAGGGTTAGGCAAGGTGTTCTTAGACATGACATCAAAAGCATGATCCATAAAAGGAAAAGTCAATAAATTGACTTCATCAAAATTAAAAACTTCTGCTTTGCAAAAGACTTGTGAAAAGGATGAAAAGACAAGGTACAGAGTGGGAGAAACTACATATCAGGCAAAGGAGTGATAGCTAGAATGTATAAAGGACTCTCAAGACTCATCAGCAAAAAAATCTAATTTTAAAATGGACAAAAGAACCAACCATTTCACTGATGAGGTTATATAGATGTTAAGTAAAAGATGTTTAACATCACTAGCCATTTAGGGAAATACAAATTAAAGTCACAATGAGAGATTACCACACGCTTACCAAAATGGCTAAAATAAAAAATATTGCAACACCAAATAATGATAAGGATGTGAAGAATCTGAATAATTCATACTTTGTTGGTGGGAATGTAAAACTGTATAGCCACTTCGGAAAATAATTTTGGCTTTTGCTTTAAAAATTAAACATACAGCTACTATATGCTCCAGCAGTTGTACTGTTGACATTTGTCCCAAAGAAATGAGAGAGTTATGGTCACACAAAAACTCATACATAAGCCAGGCACAGTAGCTCACACCTGTAATCCTAGCACTCTGGGAAGTCAAGGCGGATGGGTTACTTAAGTCCATGAGTTCGAGACCAGCCTGGGCAACATGATGAAACCCAGTCTCTACAAAAAATTAGCCAGGCGTGGTGGCAGGCACCTGTAGTCTCGGCTACTTGGGAGGTAGGAGGATCACCTGAGCCCAGGAAGTCAAGGCTGCAGTGAACAGTGATTACTCCACTACACTCCAGCCTGGGTGACAGAGTGAGAATCTGTCTCAGAAAAACAAAAACAAAAACCCATACACAAGTGTATATAGCAACTTTATTCATAATAGCTATAAACCAAAAACAACCCATCCGTTTCTCAATGATTGAATAAACTGTGGTACATCCATTCCACAAAACACTATACAGCAATAAGAAGAAATAACTATATATTTTTACTATAGCTGTCATTTATTGAGCTTTTACCATGTGTAAAATGCTTTATATGTAATTTCATTTAATTTTACAACTCTTCAAGTACATGTTCCAGATAAAACCAACATCTAGCAATAGTAGTTCCCAAACCAAGATGTACTGAATAGGGATTGGAAGAGGCAGTATTCTTACATTGCTGCTGAAGAAAAGACAAGAACTAATGTAAGCTAGGTGAATGATGATACTAAGGCAACAACAACCACCCACAAAAGATACCTGAGCATTTGTCGCTCATTTGGAGCTCTTCCAACTGGTTCTTATACTCATATCTCAAGACAAAGATAAGCATGAAAGGAACACTTGCAAGACTGTGCAGACTCAGAAAAGCTTAGATGGAGAAATAGCAGAGATGTGATACCTGGGCCGGTAGGCAGAGAATCAAAACTCTAGAACCAAAACATGTGGAATTTCAGAAAGCAGCTGGGAGCCAAAATCTGTGTCTTTGGGATGGCTAAAGAGAGATGAAAGCTAAGGATGGAGGAGGAGCAAAGACTATCTATAATAAAGCCGATTCCCAGTCCTAGACAGATACTGAACTGGATGGGCCGTTAGGACAGGGAAGGCAGTATAACAACAATATAAGAATTCAGTTATTTTTCAGAATTAGCCTCTAAGTTGAGACTTTGAGAAAAAGCCAAAAGTTATGTTATTTAAATTTAAGTACATGATCATGGGATACAAAACAAACAGCAAGGATGCCTTGGTCTGGAATCCTAAAGAGTGACCTAGAATAGCTTATGTCACTCTTGACTGAGGATGGAAGTGCCAGACAGAAGGTCAAACATCTAGATAGGTTGGAGATGAGGACAGGCAAGCTGCAGATAGAGAGGCTTTTGGAAAGAAAGCTGTAAAGTCACTGACACCTATACTTTATTTCCTGCAAATTCCGTGTCTAAGATGACTGAAAAATAATGCTTTTTGCACTTAGAGGTATAATATTAACAGCAATCAGAGTGATAATGCTACCTCTTGTGCTGTTCCTCCTACATTCTTCCTTTGTGCTCTGATAACAGTAGGAATAAGTTCTATATAAATATCACAGGCTGCATATCTGAAAATCACAGAGTAAAAGGTCAGGTTATGAGCAACTTCAGAATCAGGCTTTGGGAGGATCAGAACAGAACTCCACCTCATCTTCCACCTTGCTAAATACTAAGGTAGGTTCCTGTGTTCAGGTTTTTGCAAATCTGGCCATCTGCAAAGTTTTGTTCTGAGCCTTGCAGGCAGACAGATATACTAAAGCTTCTCTGTTAGCTGGATAATAGCGAGATAAAATGTACTAAGTCTACAACTGAATAAGCTTGCTATGATATTCTTTTGTAAAGTTTAGGGTAAACTAAAATCATTTGATTGGATATTGAGGGGTAGGTTTTGAGTGATAGGTGATCTTTTTCCTTAAAAAA
>NW_016817363.1:1698364-1709582 GCF_001698545.2 Rhinopithecus bieti | reverse complement strand
CGACATACATATATATATATATATATATGTATGTATGTATGTATATAAAACAGCTTTCTTATCGTCCCTGTATGATCAAACACCAGGATTTCATACACTGGGCTCAATCTCCCCATGATTTCAGTGTAGATTACTAGCCTTATTTTAACAGCCTACTTTAGACAGATGAAGTCATCTGTGACATAGACAGGGCTATGTTGCCCATTTGAAAACTGTCCAGTGAGTGTCATGTTGATCTTCATAATAAAAAGGCTTTCAGAGGCCCCAAAATTATGTCACGTTTTACTCAGCAATAGCTGGTGCATACAGCTCTCTGTTTCTTCAGCAAGATACTTCATACAAAAATCTGTGATTTTACTTTAATTACAAACTAAATAATTTCAATGAAAACTTTTTATTTTTGAGTTTACCATAGACTCATAAACCATTTCTCAATTATCTGAGAACTACTTTTTGCAATTTGGCTGTTCCTAAGTGAATTTTCTTTCATATAGGGTCAGATGGGTCTGACTGGGAAAGTAGCCTGAAGTGAGTTTGAAGAAGAGATCAAAGTCAGAAGATGAATGTCTTAGTCTGTCCAGGGTACTGTAACAAAACACCTTAGACTGGGTGATTTATAAACAACAGAAATTTATTTCCCACCGTTCTGGAGGCAGGGAAGTCCAAGATGAAAGTACCAGTGGATTCGATGTCTGGGACAGGCCCACTCTCTGCTTCATAGCTGCATCCTTACTTGTGGAATGGGGCAAACAAGCTACCTCTTTCTTTAGTAATCCTACTTATGAAGGTGGAGCCCTCATGACCTAATCACCTCCCAGAAGCCTCATCTTTTACTGCCATCATATTGAGGATTAGGTTGCAACATATAAATTTTATGGGTGACACAAACATTCAGACCTTAGCAATGCTTCGATAAAAATCAGGAAGAAAAACTGAAGCCAATGTCAGAAACTAGTTAGGAATTAGATCCAAGTGGCAACAGGCTGGAAACAAGCAACAAGACTTGAAGGAGACTGTAGCAAATAACACTGGGTCTGCTGTAGTTGTTTAATAGTACAGGGTTGAGATGGAAAACTAGCTGACTGGTGCAGTTTGTGAAAGAAACGGAGTTTGTTTTAAATATTCAAATTATTCTAGTATAGTACTATCATTAAGTTGTTAGGATTGTTGTTTACCTCCTGGATTTATCTATGTAGAAGCTGACCAAGAATTAAAACAAAGCCCCAAAAGTTATGCTTCTCATTCTCTGAAATTAAGCTAGCAAAGATATAATTAGCTGCATCTAATTCAGTTTAATATGTAATACTTGGTTATTGGACCACATCTTTTCTCTGAGCTCCCTTAGCAAACTATGTCTTAAAAATAAGAAACAGGACTTAACCTTCAATGGGCACCTGCTGTGTGCCAAAAACTGTGTCTAACACTTTATAGATAGTAATTTATTTAAAGCTTTCAGCAAACAAAATTATTAGTTTTACTTTACAGATGAATAAATTAAGGCTTTGATGGTGGAAATAACTTGCTCCTGGATATGCAGCTAGTAGGAAAGAGAAATGGGCCTCCAAAGTTAATGCTTTGTCTGCTCTTCCTTTTTGCCTCCCTTCTTTGGATTCCAGAGCTATGAACTGCCTTCTCTTCAAAGTCTAGTCTGCAGGAAACTAGATGTTGCAATAACCATGATAACAACTAATAATTAAGTTGGTCTCTTAGTAATACCTAAACCCAGACAATATCTAATTCATTTAAGTCATTTGCTGTCCAAAGCAGTATTATTTTTCCCAGGACTTACATGCAAAAACAATAAAAGAGAACTGAGGGGAAATCAAATGTCATCTCAGCACCATGCTCAATAAATGCTGGTCTCAGATAGATGAAACAGCATAAATGAAAGTAGCATTAGTTAGTTTCTTTTCTGCGCTCCCAAAGTGACACATATTATAAATGGCAGAACTCCATCATTAAACGCATTTCTGGCATAATACTGAAGAAGAGAGCCACAGTGTGAAATTCCTCGGGCTGGTAACCTTGTCACCTTTTTGACATTGGCAAAAGCCTGTAGTCTGGATAGAAGCTCTAATTGCTTTCCATAAGGTTCCAGCACCTGTTTTCAGGGTCCAGTGGTCAGAGGAACAGACTGAATGCCAAAAGTCATGTTTGCTGTTTCCAGTCTTGTACTAGTCTCATGACCTTGGCATTGTAGTGTCCCCTAGCCTCATCCCACTTCTTCAGCATTCTCCAAAAATAGGAATACCCAGTAATTTCCCACTATCAAGACCCCTCACAAAAATGTCCTTACGTAAATTGAGTTCCTGACACCCTAGAATGAGAGATGCTCCTGAGCAGCTGCCAGGATGAGACCCCCTCTTCCTCTGGGAACTGTAGGTACCAATGCAAGGGGAGGGGAATGAGCATCTTAGCATCTTTTATCGGCCTCATAAGTGACTTCTTCATGTAAGGCTGTGTTTTCTACAGCACATGTTCTCAAGTATGTCCTGTGCACTGCCTGTGACTTTAATAATTCTTAAACACATTTTTTGGTTTTGTGTTACTGACTCAATAACAATGGATCAATTTATATTAAAGGCCAAATATTAAAAATTCTAGGGAGGACTCTGGGGTATCTATTTTGGAATTTAATTGAAATAAGTGTTGTTCACAGATGAAAAACTGAACAGGTACATTTTGGGGGCTTATAATGATAGTTCTCTATTGTGAAATGAAACTCAGCAGGGAGGAAGGTAAAGCATCGATTTTTTTTTCAGGATGCCATGTGTCTGTGCACTAAAGAATGTTTCCCAATATCATCAGTATCTCATATTAGAGCAACTGTGAGTTTCCCGTCTTTTGAAAGCACCTAGGAGAGAGAGGTGATGCTTTTACTTTCTCTCCATATACCAAACTTGTGAGAAACTTTTCATCACTAATAGAGACAGACTCTGACTTAGAAATAGGTTATACCCTAAAAGAGCAATTTTGGCTGTTCATTGTAACCTGGAGTGTATCTTCCCATAAATATAGGATTCTACTTGATGATGACTGACAGGCTGTATGTACCAAAGAGCATTTTATCTAAGATATGCCTGAGGTAGAGCATGTACCCCACCATGTGCCAGACCCTAAAGACTCACAAATTCCTTCAAGGAGTTTAAAACATCATGAGGAAAACAAACTATTATAATAAGCAGAGCTCAATAAGGTGGGATAGGTATTGTGAAGACAGGCAAAAGTTTTCTACGAGTCCAAAAGAGGGACCAACAAAGCCTAGTTTTGAAAGGCAGGAGTGTGAAGTCAGAGGACATGTAAGTAAAAATCAGAGGCATCTTTTAAAAACTGCAACAATAGCACAATGGGAAGTGGTAAATTATGAGGGTGTAAAGGTAGGCAGAGATGAAACCAGTGAGGAGACAGGTTACCAGAGGAAGGAGCGTTGACGTTTTGTTCTAGTGATAATGAAGAACCCCTGAGTGTCCCTAAAGGACTGGCGTGATCGGATTTGCATTTTAGAAGGATCACACTGAGAGTGAAGGGTAGATCTGGGAGAGGTGAGAGAGAGGACAAGGACACAGGTTAGGAAGACATTTTAATGTTTTACTAGCCTAATAAAATAAGTGGTAAAGTGTTTGGTTGCTATTTTTATAAATGCAGGAGTTGTATGGTAAATTTGGATTGTTTTTATTATTTTTTCCTTCAGTGTTGAATAGAACTCTTCTATAATTTTATCTGGGACTGACATTTTCTTGTGGGAAGATTTGTATCCACTAGATCGATTTTGTAAGTTGCTATAAACTGTAAATATTTCCTATTTTGTGGATCCCTTTTCTAAGTTATATTGTTTTAGAAATTTAAATTTTCATTTACATTTTAAAACCATTTGACAAAAGTATTTTTAATTTTCCAATAAATAATTCCTAAAATATGTTTAATAGCTCCTTATTTTTTAATCTATAGCGACATCCAATTTTTGACTAACATCTATAGACAGGTCCACTTCATTATTCCTACATTTATTTGTTGCTTCACTTTTTTCGACTGCCCTCGACAAATGATTCACAGCATCTCTCAGTTTGCTCCATTCACTAACATCTCCTTTTGAGAATGAGCTTTATGTTTCACACAGTGAAATTCAAGCCACATTTTCAACTTTCTGCAGTAATGTGTCATTTATCTGGAATCACTCATCAGTGAGCTATGCAAATCCAAGACAGGTTTTCAAAAGAATTTTGGAAGGAAGCATTTGTTTTTTAAAAACAAGTTATAATATAATATCTTCTTTAAATATTAAGTACCATTTAAATAAGAGTTTCCCAAAGTGTGTCTTAAGGCATAGTAATCCCGTGGGATATTATTTCATAAAATACATTGCATTGTCTAACCTATTAAAATCTGTTAAACCTATTCAGATCCTGTAAAATTGTTCCTTTTAGAGATACATTTTTATCAGAGGCTAACTTACCTTATCCTCCTTCCAAATAGCATCTCAATAAGGTGAAATTTATACAGAAATAAAAGCTAATGTATCCAAGTGAACATCTCTGAGAAGAAGATATAAAACATCTCCATCATCCTATGAGGGTTCTTTATGCCTTTTTCCAACAAATTCCATCTCTCAAGCCAACCACTTTGTTGACAACTTTTTTTAAAACTTTTATTTTAAATTCAAGGGTACATGTACAGGTTTTTTATATAGGTAAACTCATGTCACTGGGGTTTGTTGTACAGATTACTTCATCACTCAGGTATAAAGTCTAGTACCAACTGGTGATTTTTCCTGATCCTCTCCCTACCCTAACCCTCTACCCTCAGGGAGACCCCAGTGTCTGTTGCTCCCCTTTACGTGTTCATGTGTTCTCATCATTTAGCTCCCACGTGTAAGTGAGAACATGCAGTATTTGGTTTTATGTTCCTATGTTAGTTTGCTAAGGATAATGGCTTCCAGCTCCATCCATGTTCCTGCAAAGGACATGATCTCATTCCTTTTTATGGCTGCATGGTATTCCATGGTGTATTTGTACCGTATTTTCTTTATCCAGTCTAACCATCAATAGGCATTTGGGTTGATTCCCTGTCTTTGCTATTGTCAATAGTGCTGCAATGATTATAGGCGTGCATGTATCTTCATGATAGAACAATTTATCATCTTTTGGGTATGTACCAAGTAATGGGATTGCTGGTTGAAGGTAGTTCTTAGTTCTGTGAGGAATTGCCACACTGCTTTACACAATGGTTGAAACTAATTTACACTCCTACCAACAGTTTATAGATGTTCCTTTTTCTCTGAAACCTCACCAGCATCTGTTATTTTCTGACTTTTTAATGATAGCCATTCTGACTGGTGTGAAATGGTATCTCATTGTGGTTTTGATTTGCATTTCTCTGATGATCAATGATGTTGAGCTCCTTTTCATATGCTTGTTGGCTGTTATGTATGTCTTCTTTTGAAAAATGTCTCTTCATGTCCTTTGCCCACTTTTCAATGGGGATGTTTGTTTTTTTCTTGTAAATTTTTTAAAGTTCCTTATAGATGCTGGATATTAAACCTTTTGACAGATGCATAGTTTGCAAATACTTTTTTCCCGTTCTGTAGGTTGCCTATTTACTCTCTTGATAGTTTCTTTTGCTGTGCAGAAGCTCTTTAGTTTAATTAGATCCATTTGTCAACTTTTGCTTTGGCTGCAATTGCTTTTGGCATCTTTGTCATGAAATCTTTGCCCTGTTCCGACGTCTAGAATGGTATTGCATAGGTTGTCTTCCAGGGTTTTTATAGTTTTGCATTTTTTAAACTTCTTAAAGAGTAAAAAATTAACAAAACTTTTAGTTTTGATAATTTTTGTATTGTTTCCTATTGTTGTCTTTTCCAATACTATGGGCTCTTTATTCTCATTTTCTTTCTACTTTCAATGAGTTTATTAGAGAAAAACAGTAATATATGATACTATATATTTATATGAGTGATTCTTTTGGTAGCTTCTAGAATGCGTGAGCTCATTTTTAATAAGTATTTCTTTATAATATAAACACTTAATGTTATAGATTATCCACCAACATCTGCTTTAACTAAAATGCATGAATTGATCTGTATGTTTTTATTATTGTTCATCTTACTTTATTGTGATTTCTTTTGTTGCCTTTGAGTTATCTAGTTTCTAAATGGACAGGGTTTTTTCTTATCTAGTTAAATTTTATTGTTGATTGCTAACGTAATTGCATTTTTACCAGAAATAGTTATCTGTAGACAACAATTCTGTTTATTGGTATTTGCTTTTATATTTCTGAATGTGGTCAATTTTGTAAACAACCCATATGTGTTTAAGAGAATTTATATTATTTAATTGTAAAGTGTGATATTTTATATGTGCCCAGGAATTAAATGTTATCATTTATATGTGATAAGATGTTGAACTAAAGCCATGATAAGGAAGAAAGGAAGAGAATGGATTGGGGGTGGTATTTAGAAGATTTTATTTGGTAATTAGTTGGATGTTAAATATTATGGCAATTAAAAATCCAGGATGGTTTAACAATATTCTGACTTAGGTTACTGAGTGGATTTAGATGCTATACATTGAGAAAGGAAATACAGGGAGATACACTGGTTTTGTGGGAGATAAGCTGGTTTGAGGGAATAGAATGAAAAGTTGGGTTTTGATATGTTGCTTTTGAAATGTTTGTGTGTTATCCAGGTTAATATGTGTAGCAGACAGTTGAAACTGGGTATCTGTAACCTAGACTTGAACACTATTTTGTGAGGCATCTACATCAAGGGAGTAACCGCAGCCCAAGTAAAGTAGGTAGAATGAGAAGAGAAGGCAGCCAAAGACCCACTTTGAAACCTACAAAAATGTGTTATTATACATATTACCTCCTCACATGCCTTCCTATCTAGTATTTTACTGCTAAATTGTCAAAATCCAGTGATTATATAAGTTGCTCTTGGTTGCTGTAACTGACAGGTTAAGCACAGACTCTCAGACCCCAAATGATTCTAGAGGCAGAGCATCCAAAGGGCTGTCCAGAGCAGCTAATAGCAGAGAATGTATCCATAAGCATACTCCTCCTGCTTTAGCTTCTCTTATTCAGCTGTCATAGCAGAGTCTGCTACTCACTACTAAGCAAAGGTGAATATAGGAAGGGCAGGGAGAAATGTGTTGGTGGAGGAAATGAAATTTGTTTTCGTCTTGCCAAAACTGAGAAGGAAGAAAGTAAGAATCTCAGCAAAGAATACTTCTAAATAAATGAGAAATTTGTTTGTGCTGCTTTAGACATTTTTAACTCCAGGATCTATTGCCATGAACCAAAACCAGCTGTTTTCATCCTGATGCAGAATCCACTGTGAGTGCCAAAGGCCCAGTATGGTACCTGAAAGCAAATAATGGTTTTTCTCCATTTAACCATTGTTCTTTCACTGTCGACATTTCCCCTGATGCTGAAGACAAGAGACAGGAAACAAAATAAATGGAGCAGCCAACTTCTTTCCTTTTGGTTGTATGCCTGCTCATGTACCCTTCCATCTTTTCATGATGCAGAACATTAGCAAATATTGAGAGTTCTTGAATCCCTGGTCTTTTAGCCTTACGGTCAGACTTTGTGGCAAAAGCTGGCTCTGGCATCAAATAGCATTTTTTTTAGACAGTCTCACTGTATTGCCCAGGCTGAAGTGCAGTGGTGCTGTCTTGGCTCATTGCAACCTCCGCCTCCTGGGTTCAAGAGATTCTCCTGCCTCAGTCCCCCAAATAGCTAGGGACTACAGGCATGGGCCACCATACCCAGCTAATTTTTGTATTTTTGGTAGAGTCGGAGTTTCACCATGTTGACCAGGCTGCTCTTGAACTCCTGACCTCAAGTGATCCACCCACATTGGGCTCCCAAACTGTTGGCATTACAGGCGTGAGCCACCACGCCCAACTCAAATAGCAATTTAAACTTGAGTGAAGCTCTTAGTTTTGTCCTGCCCCAGTTTCTTCATCTATAGCCTTTGGAACTAGAGAATAATATCTTTAAGGTCACAACTCACACTGAAATTCTCTGATATACTGAATGTAGGAAGACAGGTAAAGAAACAAATATCCTAAGAGCAAATAGTTAAGTGTAATTCTACATCCAAAATTATTTATCATGCTTACAGCACCACTGTGAGGACATGAAGGATTATAATACATAGAAGCCATTCATCTTCTTTTTTCCCTCACATCTTAAGAAAGCAGGTCATTCCTAATGGTCATCAGGAAGACCATCTTTCAATTTGGAAACTGGGTCTGTCCCTCTGAAATAAATTAGATGTGAATAAATATAGACTCCCATGCCATTTTTAGAGACTTCTGTTGTTGGCAGTAAGCGCAATTTAAAGCAGAGCCAGATGCCATGTCCCCTTCTCAGGATATTTAAGAATCTAGATTGTTGCTGACTGTGCAAAGTTGATGTTTGGACTATGTATAGAGTTAGATACAAAATCATTCTAATCAACAGAATAAAACAGCATCACATCTAGATTTTATGGCAATTTGACACGAAAGATTTAGTGGATGTGCAGGATTGAGTTATTGGAAGAGTTAAGTCTACATCCCTTATTGAATACTCATTGTGTTCCAAGGACATGGTTTAAAAATAGGCATCAGGCAGTTATGTATACAAGGGTAATCACAGCTCTCATAATAATAGTTTTTTAAAGTACCTTTCTCTTATTCACCAAGGAAAGTAGACTTGGTGATTTATAGGAATTGTGAATGCTCTGCACTGCCTCTTCTTTCCAAACTAAAGCATCCTTTCTTTATGTAATTCCTTTTCTGGAGTGTTTCCTAGGAAGGCAGTGCCCTCTGAAACAAACAGGTGTTAAAGAAAATCTGATGCAAATAAGGACTCCTGCTGCCACAGAGACACATGCTTTGTACCTATATAAATGCATTTCTCAGAAAGCTCTCACTGTTGAAAAAAACTGTTTGAAAGGAAGCCGAGCTAGCTAAAAATGTTATTCTTTGTACCCTGAATACATCTGCTTCTGTTTCAGATTGGCTGCCTTAGTTATGTGTGTGTGTTTAACATATTAAAATGAGGCTTCTTTATCCTTTTCCATGATTTCAGCACAATTCTCTCCTTTAAGTTCTGGATACTGAACTGATTTGACTATATTTATACTGTGTTGCCATCTGAGACACCCATGGCTGTACACATTGATGCATGGCTTCAAATGGCCATTGCGTGACAGCCCCTTGGCCACTGCAACCCAGACTTAAGTGTGTGTGCTCATAGCACCCAGAGGGAATTTACCACACACTAGTCCCTTTCGTCCTTTTCTCTAACTTCCCTTGTGGATATGTAGTGGGTGGTCACCACTGGAGATGCCTCACAACCTTCAAACAAGGAAGCACCATGCTGCCCATCCCCTATCTTTGAGCTTTCTGCTAAGTGAAGTCTGCTTGATTTAGGCACAGCCAGGGATGCTGCACCATTGGCTGGGTACTAGGTGAGTCTCAATCTAATTGTATCTTGTTAAGACCAAAGGAATGTCTTTTGGGTGCCTGCATATATGCATCTTCATGCAAATGAGACAATCATATATTGGTACTAAAGTGGACTAAAGCAACCTCAGTAGGTTGTTCAGATTTCAGCTGAATTCTCAAATCTACTTTCTTGACTCTTCTGGAGATTCAATTCTTTCTAGAAAATCCTTAGGCTGCCCAAACCAGAAAGAAAAGTCTGTAGGTGACCCCAGAACGGTATTTCCCAAAGTGCACCTTATGGCTCGTCCTGACGAACATTCTAGGAAACAGTTCCGTAGTCAAATAAATTTGGAGAACACACTGTCTTTATCTTTTGGAAATTTTCAGCTCACATTAACATATGAAAGGTTTTAGGAACTCCTACAGTTAAAAAATAATCCGTTAATTTTTTTTAAATACATTGTTTCCCAAATTTATCTTGATGTAGAAACTAGTTTGCATAGCATTTACCATCATCCAAAATTTGGGGAAACACTAAACTCTAAACACCCTGAGAATGAGCCAAGAGTTCCCCATTGTCCCAGGTTTCTGAATATAAATCCTTAAGCAGATGGTCTTTCTTGAGCTCATCCTAACCCCTAGGACTTCCTCAGGAGGAATATTACGGACTAGCATTTTGGATCTGGAGTGAAATTTGAATTCAGCATGGAAAGCTGAGCTGGCCAGAGCTCACGATCTGTTCCCACATGAAGCGGTATTTTGCCTGCCAACATGGCTTCCTGACATTGTTCCTCTCATATACCAAATTTGCCCTCCCAATTTAATTAACATAGGAAATTGGAGGTGGGAAAGCCAGTGAATTTTTGCCAGAGGCACTTCTGAATCTATTCTAACAGGAAGTGAGACAGTGCTCATCTGTTTATTTTAAAGAAAGTCCAGACACTCTTAAAACACGTTCTATTTTTAACAAAACACTGTGAAACTGTCACATACCCTTCTTTCTGTTTTCTTCTCCACCGCTGCTGATGGTGACCGAGATATTTGTATGGGATAAAAAGCTGTCTCCTTTATATTCAACTGACATCTCTACTTCCCTGATATTATTATTTTGCATTTCTATAGACTTTATCTTTCTGAAAGACTTTACAATTATTCATTAGTTATTCCCCCCAGCTTCTTTATTAGGTAGAACACTATGATTTACCACTTTTACCATTTCATAGCCTTCCATTCAGTTCCTCTCCTCTTCTCTTCATGGAGAGAAGAGGGAGGTAAATAAGTAAATGAGGGCCTACTGTATGTCAAGCTTTTAAAAAAAAAAAAATCATGCAATCACCATAATCCTCCAACAGTAATAAGATTTCTTGATGGAATTTAGTGAGTTTCATGCTGCTCTGCTTTTCTCCTTCCAAGTCTGCTGTAGAGAAAATTACATACAGCAACAACCCTGGCCAAATGAGGGGACAAATGATCAGTTTTATTAATAGCGGGGTGAGGCCGGGCGCGGTGGCTCAAGCCTGTAATCCCAGCACTTTGGGAGGCCGAGATGGGTGGATCACAAGGTCAGGAGATCGAGACCATCCCAGCTAACCCGGTGAAACCCCATCTCTACTAAAAAATACAAAAAACTAGCCGGGCGAGGTGGCGGGCACCGGTAGTCCCAGCTACTCGGGAGGCTGAGGCAGGAGAATGGCATAAACCTGGGAGGCGGAGCTTGCAGTGAGCTGAGATCCGGCCACTGCACTCCAGCCTGGGCGACAGAGCGAGACTCCGTCTCACAAAAA
>NW_016817363.1:1663512-1697906 GCF_001698545.2 Rhinopithecus bieti | reverse complement strand
GCCACTGCACTCCAGCCCGGTCGACAGAGCGAGACCCCATCTCAAAAAAAAAAAAAAATAGCGGGGTGAGCATCTAAGCAATACTTCCCCCTCCCCCTGCCACACGCATACCATAGCTAACCCTGTGCATTTCAAAGATTCTCTGGTAAGAGTCACCAATGAGAAGCTTAATCTTGGAATCATAAGCAAGGCTTCTTATTCCTTCCCCATCCCCTAGCCTTCATACCTAAATGTCTAGGACTGTATTTACCCATCACTGACAGAAGCAAGGAGTGGAAATAGATCCAACCCCAAAGGGCAGGCTTTGTTCAGAATGTGTTTCCAAGGAGGACAAGAGGTTCTCCATGCAAGAGCATGCTGGAACTTAGAAACCCATGTTCAGGACATAGAAATCCTGCACTTACAAATCATGACCATAAGAAATGGAGGCCCTCTTCCCTCACATTTGCAAGTCCTTCCACTGAGGATAATGATGTGTGGACCACATGGAAAAACAGTAAAAGCTGCATACCCTGAGACCAATTTAGAAAAGTAAGGAGAACAGTAGAAATTGTCCTCACTTCCTCAATACCTAAACCAATGGTATTGATTATCTACATCATTTTGCAAACGAGAAAACCAAGGCACAGGTTTGATTAAATGAGTAGTACAAGTTCATAAAAGCCATTGAGAGACAGATCTCATTCTACACTGTTTTTGACAGTGCAGGATGGCCCCAGTATCTTGGATCCAGAATCACCTGGCTTGCAGCTACTGATTTCATCTTTCTCTACTCTGATGATAATTTTTATCTCAGATACCACTATATATATCCACAAGGAGAATATTACACCTCACTCAACTACCTGGGAGTTAGCCACCTTATAATTAGGCCAACTTGGAACTGAGTAGCAATCAATTTCAGTTGAATACATATGTGGCCAACTATTTTACAGCTAAAGGCCATTACTTTTAGCTACTAGTGTAGTTTTTTCACAGAAACCCTGTTTGGACCTTAAATTGGTTTTTTTGTTGTTGTTGTTTACAAACAATTCTAAGAACTGGATTTATGTCCTTGCTGTCTTATTTATAAATCTTAGCGAGGGGTAGAGAATTTTACAAAAATTAGAAAGGAGAAAGAATAACAGTTAATAGCTTAACTGGGGAGAAAACATAAATGTCAACATAAAACATAAGCAACAAAAGCAGATGCAAAACTTAAAGCTCACCCAAGTATACGAACATTTAGTGAAAGGGCAAATAGCCCAACAAATCTTTCAGTTAATTTTAATGGTATCAATGTTGTACAACAATATGTTCATAATAATAACCTTGGCTCTTCAGGGAAAAATAATTAATAGCAGTGTTTTCTTTTTGAAATGGCAAGAATATATGTGTGACACATTTAAGAAAGATTTTCATCCCTAGAAGTTAGAATGTAAAATGTTTTACTACTTAAAGAAGTAACCCCTCAACGATTATGAAAACAAACAAAACATTTCTCTCCGGAACAAATCATTCCTAAGGAGCCCTGGATAAATATGGTCTTACAGATACGCTTTGTATTCTGCCAGGAATAAATACAATGAAAGGAAATCACAAATTTGTCACATATTCTTCTTATGTATTAAATACGCGCATCCCTCCTCATCATACTACTCCCCTTCCATTCCATAGATCCGTTCAAAGAAATATTCCCCCTCTTGATGCACTTCCAGCAAAGGGGTCTTATACTGAAGAATTATTTGTTTTACCTGAAATTCAAATTTAGCTGGACTGTTTGTATTTTGTTTACTAAATCTGGAAACCACACTCAGGAAGTTCTAATAATCAGCCAGTTTGTGAAACCAACAGAGTTTCTGCCTTCCCTGTGGAGACCCTTGCTCCCAATACCAAAAACTTGCTAGCAGTCATCTGACCCCATCTGTTTGGTCCTTTTATGAGTGTTTGGTCTCTTGACTGTCAGTAGAAGAGCTCTGACCAACAATACCAAATGATCAATCCCTAAAGTCTTCAGTGATTTTCCTATCCAGCCTCTAAACCCTCACAATTCACAGTCAAGGGATTGAACTGCTCTGATAACAAGAGCCGTGACTTGTGAAATAGAACAAAGAACCATGGAAGAACAATCTGATAGTTAAAGGACAAAAGCCTGCATTTATACCTGATGATTCTGGTAATTGTCAATGGGAAGGAAGCATACCAAGGATTTTTTCATAGGCCGTGAATAAACACATCCTTTTTTTTCTGTTTGTCTGACTTTATCAAGGTGTATTAACCCTTAATTTTTCTTCCTTTTTATTCTCTATTCTATTCATCTGCATTTGGTTCTCTTGAGAATAATGAAAGGAAATCAAAGTGCCTTTGTGAGTTTTGACAGCCAAGTGCAAATAGATTGATTGAAAACATGGTGTTTCTTTTTTAAATTTAAATAAAGGAGAGATTTGTGGGTAATATGCATAATATGTGTTCACTGGTAACAAGCTAGCAGTGGGAAGAGGGAGGAAATATGGAGACACCATCAGCGTTGTTCTGCTTTTAAGCACAAGATTGATTTTAAATTTTTCCTGCGTGTCAGGTTCATTACAGGCAAATTAATTATTCTTTCAGTGGCTTGAGATTTTTTTCTGAACATCTCATAGAAAAAAATATGTTATCAATCGTTTTCATTTTTCATGAACAATGCATTAAATCTGAATGCTGAATTAGTGGTCTTAACTCAGAAGATGGTATTTCTGAATAAGACGGTCTGCCAAAGAAGCCGTTTTCTTCTTAATTTATTATGTTTTCTTCATACCCAAATTCTATCATAAAGGTAGAGAGCTAAGAATGAGTTCATTCTCCCATCTCATTCACATAGTATTTTAATAGAAGAGTGTTCCTTCATCCAGAGAGTACTGAGGGTCTTGGGCCAGTTCATACATTGTGAGCACATACTTTATTTCCCTTTGCCCTTCAGGTGTTGGATGTAAATAGGGGCAAAAATGGAAATAGAAGGAAGTATTAGAATATAGGCATTGGCAAAAGGCAAGGAATTGTTAGTGGTGAGTAAAATGTTAAAGCTCTGTTTGACAAGTCAGAGATCTGGGCAAGGTACCCTGGATGAAAATAGGTGCATCACAGACTTTTGTCCAACCAGGCTAGAAGACAGATGGTCTAAATTCTTGCAGTATGGTTGATGCAATAAAGAGTTATGCATATTTCTCTAATTCAAATAATACTGCAGAATAGGATTGTCTAAATTAAGAGTAAGAAAGTGAAAAGGGAAAAAGCAGACATGAAAAAGGAGAAAAGGAGGTTTGACCTGTGACATAGGAAGGGTCAGAAGCTGAAAGGGGATTTGAAGTGATGACAATCTGTCTGCCAGGAGACAGCCTTGCAATTGGGTCACATGGCTGTGGAGTATGCATGTTGATTCCAGCATGCTCATCTATCTCGATTCTGTGGTACCTGAAAGTTCTATAATTTGTAAGTCCTCTTGAAAAGAAGAACACAAGTTGGGTGTAAAAGTCAACTTTTATTTGGAGTAAAAATGGAAGTTAAACATAAAATCAAGAGACTATCACCATCATTTTATGAATGAATTGCCTGATATACATCTAATACTTTTATTCCTAAATTTTTGTTTGAACATATTTTGATTGCTTCTTCATAAGACTACACTTTTCTAATGTTTTATAGAGCAAATAAACAGACAACTCAATTTTCTCTACTATAATTGATCAAAATTGTATGTTGATATTGATAGTTTTAAAAATTCCTTTGATTTTTTACAATTCTTCCTGCCAATATTATGGAAATGTTTAGGACTGTCATCAATTTGGGGAAAAAGAAACCTCTACTGAGACTGTTTTGTATATGAGCTACAAGAGCTAAGTGCATTTCAAGTTTTTTTGTGTGCTGATCACTCTTAAATAATGTTTGAGTTGACAATATTCATTAATCAGTTTGTTGTCAGTGTTCTCATTCTAGTAGCAAACCAAAAGTTATTTATTCTTGTTGATTTTTTTTATTATACTTTAAGTTCTGGGATACATGTGCAGAATGTGTAGGTTTGTTACGTAGGTATACATGTGCCATGGTGGTTTGCTGCACCCATCAACCCCTCATCTACATTAGATATTTCTCCTAACGCTCTCCCTCCCCTAGCACCCCATCCCCTGACAGGCCCCAGTGTGTGATATTCCCCTTCCTGTGTCCATGTGTTCTCATAGTTCAACTCCCACTTATGAGTGAGAACATGCAGTGTTTGATTTTCTGTTCCTGTGTTAATTTGCTGAGAAGATTTTTATGTTTTGTATAAAGTTGATAAGAAATGTAAGTATTTCCTGATTGAGTGATATAGTGAGATTTCACATACAGCTTCACATACTCCCATACCCAATATTTGTAGTTCTGTGACAGATGTCTGCCCTAAAAGGAGATTCTGATAAATGCCATTTCACACAGTTTAAATTAAAATAATATATATTACATATATAATATAATTGATGTATATTATATGCATACTCATATATACTACTTCATCAAGTATATTCCTGAAGGTAAAGTTTTTCCATTTTGATGATAGCTGTATCCTCTGTTTATAATTTTTCAAATATTTTATTGAAGCATATACATACTAAAAAGTGTCCATGTTTTAATTGTATGGCTCAGTGAACATTAACAAATGTATAGCATGACACTGATATCCAGATCAACAAATAGAACACTACTAGCACTCCTGAAACCCCCCTTATGCTTTCTTCCAGTCCCTAACCGCTAGAAGAGTAGCCCCTGTTTACCTGCTTTTGTACTTGACATAAGTTGAATCATACCTATGATACTTCTTTTTGTGTCTGGCTTCTCTCACTCAACTTTATGTTTGTGATATACACATAGTTTGGACAGTTTATCTTACTCTGTAGGGTTTTCCAATGTGTGAATATACCACAATGTTTAGAGTCTATTCTACTATTTATAAACATTGGGTGGTTTCTATTTGGGGACTATTATAAATAGTGCTGCTGAGAATGTCTTGTACATGTCATTTAATGAACATATGAACCTCTTTCTGTTGGTTAGGTTTTTAGAAGTAGGATCACTGGATTCTAAAATACGTAACTATTCTGCTTTAGTAGATTCTACCAAATAGTTTTCCCAAGGGTTTGAACCATTTTGCTTAAAATTTACAGGTCTGATGCTTGGAAGAATTTTTCATTGACCAGCTTCTGACTTTATACATTTTGTCCTCTACTATTCTTATAATTCTTGTGCTGGGTAATCTAAGACATGTTCATATCATATTACAACCTTTGTTCCTGCAATGCTAAGTGATATAGTACAGTGAGAAGTAAGTACATTCCAGCAGTGGGGTGCTAATAATAACTTACCTATTCAAAGAACCAACTGTGAACATCATAATCATGTCACTTTCAACTTAACTATATGCAGCACCAACTGAACTTGCCTTTAGCAGGATTCCCAAGATAACTGAAGCAACTAAAATGCCACCTACTACCAGAAGAATTGTGATGGAAGAGAAGAGGGAAGGTGGGAGGCAACAACTCTAATCCTGTGATTAAAATATCGTATTTTTGCAAAATTTGCAAAACATCTGACCAAATTGAACAAATAGTTAAGTGGTTTGGAATAGGGCCTTGGCAAAAGACTGGCCCTGAAGCTGCAGCTTTGTTAGACTGTTCATTATCTGTTGCTTGAACCCTGCCATATAAAAAACAACTATAAAAACTCATTGGCATTCAACAATAAGCATGTTGCTCATGTGTCAGCACTGGTGGTGGGCCAGGTGACTTTGACTGGGACGATGTGGCTCAGCTCTTCGCATGTCCTTTATCTTTTATCAGGCCAGCCCAGGCTTGTTTCTTCTCATGACAGTAGCAGGGAGCATGAGAAGAACAAGCTCCAATGTGCATGCCCATTTTAAGCTTCTGTTTATATCACATTTACTGGCATCTTGATGGGTACAGCAAATCACAAGGCTGGGCCTGCAGTCAGAAGTGGGAGGGGCCTACAAACTTCCATTGCAATGAATATGTA
Organism: Rhinopithecus bieti; assembly: GCF_001698545.2. Classification (NCBI taxonomy): domain Eukaryota; kingdom Metazoa; phylum Chordata; class Mammalia; order Primates; family Cercopithecidae; genus Rhinopithecus; species Rhinopithecus bieti. Next base: position 1,691,888 of record NW_016817363.1, on the reverse strand, counting down.
TAGATGGATGGAGGAAGACTGGGGCTGTTCCTGATGTCATGTCACAACAATTAGGTATCCAGTAAATCTGCCTCTGTTTCCCTGCCTTCCCTCCACATATAACTGAAAGTATTGTTACGGGTAAGCTACAGTTGAGTGAGCAAAGTTTACAGAGGGCAAAAGTGTAGTATAATTTGTGTCATAATGGAAACACTCCTTATCAACCTTATTCCTAGTTAAGCCTCACAAAAACTTTTTCCCATCAAGGCACACATGGAAAATGTCAATATCTTTACAGGATACTGAAATGGGATGCTCATGATGAAAGGCAAATTGGATAGATCCTTTAAGGGATGTGGATCCCAATATCTCTGTATACCTGGAACGAATTCAGACTGAGACTGCTCAGGCGTTCACCACAATAGCTACCCTTTGGCTGCATGAAACTCTTTTCACATAGAAGCACCTCTGGGATGATGCAACATAAGCCTCATCAGTCATTTACATATGAGTACATGAAGGCTTACTGGCTACATCTTTTACTGAGGTTTCATTTTCATTTGTTTTGTTTCCTGTGAAAAAGGGAAACAGAACCAGGCAAAGACTTTAAGCAGTAAAGAGTAGGAGAATATGTGTTTTGCAAATGTAGAGAAGAAAGAATGGGTAGGAAGTGAGAGGACTTAGAAGGTAAATATCTCCCATAATTCAGATTCAACTTCAACTGGCTGTGAGAACATCTTATTCTTAACGGGAAAAGTGAGCAATATCATCATTCCAAACTAGTAATGTGGTCTTTAAGAGAGGCTTAACCTGAACTACTAGTTCCATGTTGATTAATAGACAGTTTAGAGATAGTAAAGGAATAAATTATGCTTGTTGGATTATCATGTAGAGTTACATGACTATTATGTGACATATAGTTACATGACTATATGACTATCTGTTAGGTCACTGGTAAGTTTAGCTGGTCGATGCTCCAATATTCTCTCTATAAGTTCAGAAACTTGTTTGCAAAATGTCCCAGAGAGAACACATTAACATTGTCTGTATTGAGCCAGCATATAGGGCCGTGGATGCTTTTGAGATTTAGGAATTCATGTAAAATCTTATTTTAACCAACTTGAAAAGAAATCACAATTGCTGTACTGAACTCAAATCTCATTAAAATGGAAGTTTACTGCTATAGAGAATGAAGGGATATACTGTTTATTGAGTTTTTTATTTGTTTACACAAAACAAGTGTTAGGTATGCACTGTGTCTGCAAACAGTAACAAATGGGAGAGCTGCAAAAGAGTATGTTTTTGCTAGTTCTGAGGGAGTAACTAAAATTATCTCTCCCACTGTTACTATATTTAAATGCAATATAAGATGCTCTTAATATGATTTGTACGTTTTTCACATTGTTTTAATAGTGATGGAAGCACAGACAGGATTCTTTTTGCAGTGCTCAATTTTTAGGACGATGTCTTAGCCTTGTAGAAATGCCTAAACACAATTACTAATGTCATATTGTTTATAGAGAATTCAGATAGAGTAAAGAGGTAAACTTTTCCTATAGGATTACTATATAGAGTTACAGACTATTAATCTCTAAGGTCACTGCTAGTTCTTACTCTCAAAGGCCGTTCCACTGATACTCCAATGCCACCTTCTCCATTTATGTTATACTTAACTGTGGGCCAAAGCAGGATGGAAAACCAGTCCTTCTAAGATTTAATCCAGTGCTGTGTTCATGTTAGAAATATCAGTTTTGCCTGGACTTGGATCTACCACCAGACTCTACAGCATGACTCCCTCTCAAGTTCTTAGACCTTACCTAAGTATAACCCCAATTTGAGCATCAGAATCCAAGTTTCATTCTTTAGTAACCCTGCACACACACAGGCAAACACACCCATTCTTATCACTTCATAGGTCTCTGAAAATTCACCAACACAACAGCCAGCATAAGTGCATTTAGATTACAGATATTCAACCTCAAGTTTTATACTTAATTTCAAAAGACTAGTATTTGCATTTGGTAGAATGACAGCTAACTTCATTCATATCCAATTTTTCAACACAAGGAACTTTGCCCACCTTCAGGCTCACCTTTCCATTCCAGTCCTGTACTGGATGAAAAGGACCCCAACTCCCTACCCAACTGGAACATGTGTGCAGTGAGTGCTTTAGAGAGAGGGAGAACATTCACAGGAATCTCAACAGATGGCATAAACAAGGCATGGTTCCACTTTGCTGGGTTTCTTTCCCTTCCTGTCTATTCTCTCTGTGTGCTAGAAGAAAGAACCTATCCCTGCGGGGGACTAATATCTTTCGAGTTGGTATGGGGTGGCTGTCTCTTATTCCTCAGTATTTCCTTCTTCTAGCCATAGACTTAGAATAGACTAGGATTCCATTCTAAATAATCTCACCAACCAAATTTGCCACATAGTTAACTTTCCTCTTTTCTATACTTATTACACTTCCAAACAGTCTGAGATCAGGATGGTAGATGGGAAGGAATTAAGAAGAAAAAATAGAAATTTGTTCAATTTAGGTATTCCTTGGGAGAATTTTTGAAAACAACAAAGAGAAGGGTTATGAGCTTCAAGAGACCAAGTAATAAGTGTGGAAGTCTGGTTCTCAGAGAAAACAGTGGACCAAACTTTGGAGTGGATTCGGATCAGTTTGAGTATATCCCTCACTTCTTTTTAAAAATGTAATTTGAAGGTGTTGATTTAAGACTGAAAATGGAGGCTCAAGCCTGTAATCCCAGCACTTTGGGAGGCCGAGACGGGCGGATCACGAGGTCAGGAGGAGATCGAGACCATCCTGGCTAACACGGTGAAACTCCGTCTCTACTAAAAAATACAAAAAACTAGCTGGGCGAGGTGGCGGGCGCGTGTAGTCCCAGCTACTAGGGAGGCTGAGGCAGGAGAATGGCGTAAACACGGGAGGCAGAGCTTGCAGTGAGCTGAGATCCGGCCACTGCAATCCAGCCTGGGCAACAGAGCGAGACTCTTGTCTCAAAAAAAAAAAAAAAAAAAAAAAAAAAAAAAAAAAAAAAAAAAAAAAAAAAAGACTGAAATGGAGGACACTTGGAACTCTGAACAGCATGGAGATGATATAATACCAGAGACTGAGCGTATGATGTGAGGTCAAATGCTGTGTAAAGTAGCTGGAGAGGTGTTAAGAGGTAATTAACAACAATTATTCCAAGTAAATCTAGGTTGGGAACAATGGGACTAGAAGCAAAAGAAAAGGCCTGGGAAGGTTATAGGAAAGAATAAACAGCAATGTATTAAGAGATGGATATTTTTCTATTAGTTATGTTAATGACAAAATATTAATTGACACTTAATAAGCATTTACTTCTTTTAGTCTTGTGGTGGTTATTTCATGGTTTTGAGAAGAAAATGGAAAATGATTTTTTTTTTTTTTTTTTTTTTTTTGAGACGGGAGTCCTCGCTCTGCGCCCAGGCTGGAGTGCAGGGCCACGGGATCTCAGACCTCACTGCAAGCTCCGCCTCCCGGGTTCACGCCCATTCTCCTGCCTCAGCCTCCCAAACTAGCTGGGACTACAGGCGCCCGCCACTCGCGCCGGCTAATTTTTTTTGTATTTTTTAGTAGAGACGGGTTTCACCGTGGTTAGCCAGGATGGTCTCGATTGCTGACCTCGTGATCCGCCCGTTCGGCCTCCAAAGTGCTGGGATTACAGCGCTTTAGCCACCGCGCCCGGCGAAAATGATTTTATGCTTCTTTCTAAATCAAAATAATTGTATATGTAAATAGTTATACACACATCCCCACGCACCTAAATGTATTTTGAGAATATAGAAAGACAACTATTTGCCTTACTCATCAATGCCTGACATAAATTCAGTCAGTGACAGGATGAATATCACTGTACTTTGCTAAAATGTGTCCACTATTTAGCCATTGAGACATGGGGATCTGACTGCCTTTACTGCCCATCAAATAGGTTAATTTTAGATTTAATGGTAAAAATATATTAAAATACTTATTACTTCAGAAATATCAATGAATACTTCATTTTGCTGTCTTTAAGTGTGATTAGGCTCTCACTGTAGCCAGGTAAAGCAGATTCTGTGACTTACCAAATCTCCCCAAGGTCACCTGCTCTAAATTTCTACCTATTTTCTATCCACTGCTCCTTGTCACTAAAAATATTGTGGATATATATAGATACCCAATGCCTGCTAAACTGATAATTCATTAATGACAGGCTGGCCTCGGCTTCTGCCTGTGGCTCTGAAAAATACATTTCAGAAAATGTTTAATCCACATCTTATCTCTGTCCCCCAACAAATTGACTACAATTCGGAGAAAGGGGTTAAATGTGGTTAAAATATGCATCTTCCTGCATGAATTCATTCAATATAGTTGTTCTGCTTAATGCAAAATCAAAAGAGCAACATTTGAGTCAAATAAATTATGAAATGGCAGACACTTGTTAAAATATTTCATTCATTTCATCAAAACAAGGTAGCAGTCTTAATATGCAGAACTTTGTTATTGCTAGTTATTAAAATATTTCTTTACTTTGATTTCATATTATCAGACAAAAGTTACAAGCTGTTCTTATATATGCATAAATAGACAGACATAATAAAATTATAAAACAATATATATAATGGGAAAGAGAAAAGTTGCTCTTACATAGTCACCCCTCTGATCATAATCAGTCTCACCATAGAATATTTATTTAATATTAGAAAGTATTGAGTCACTTGAAAAAAATGAATTTGCTAAAACTTAAAAATTGTTTAAGCTTTCCTGTTTAGATAAGCTATTCCTTTGTCCCATGTTTTAAGGTCAAGGGGGTTCAAAGAAAACCTGTTTTTCTAATATCAAGGATGTGTAAAATGCCTTGTATGTTAATTATTGCTGATACTGGCATGGCATTTCATATTAGGCCTCCATCATGGGAGAATAGTTTTTAAAAAATAATTAAAGCTGGGCATATTTATCCAAGAGAACATTATTGCTGAACTCTGTTTACATAAGCAACAATGAAACACTTAACCATTTGAACAAAAAGAAGCAGACTTAGCATCTCAAGGTGGTTTCCAATTTCCAAAATACAGATAAAAGATAACACATCGTTAACCTAAAATTATATCCCATCCTCAGAAACAACTGCTCCATTTCGCCTTGGGCCACAAGTGAAGTGGGTTTGTGGAAATGCAGCTTTAGCCTATTGAACTGGCTCTATTTTCCCACTTTGTTCCTGACAAAGACTCAATAGAGGATAAGGACTAGATTAGCTAGAGGCACTAAAGATCACAAGTAAAAGCACCAATAACACTTCTGTTTAGGGAAAATCTAGGAATAAAATACTTACCAGTATTTCAAGTCTGGAAGAAAAACATGGAGAATTTAGAGTTGAGTTTTGGAATTTTGGAACTTCATTTGCTTGGATGTAGATTCTTTCAACTAAGTAACCACCTTTGGTTGTTCTGATTTTAAATAGTCCATGTTGTCATTTACATCACTGCCACTTAAAGTGTGACCCATGGACTGGGTCATGGCCAGTTGGTAAACTATTAACAGTCCACAATGAGATAAATATAGAAATTAAGAATACATGTTTGGATAAGCATACATACCTGGTGTGCTGGTTAATTTTATGTGTCAGTTGGACTGGGCTTAGGGGTACCCTGATAGCTGTAAAAATATTTTTTTCTGAGTCTGTCCGCAAGGGTATTTCTACAAGACATTAGCATTTGCCACAGCAGTAAAGAAGATGCTCCCTCACTGATGTGAATCAGTATGAAAAGGCAGAGGCAGGGCAAGTTCTTTCTCTTTGATTGAGTTTAGACAGCTGTTCCCTTGCCCTCAGACATTAGAGCTTCTGGTTCTCTGAACCACATAGAGAATCTGTGCTCTCAAAGAATAAGTCTTTGCCAAATAATTAAAGAAACCAATTAACCATTAAAAGTCATATCTGAATAGACAAACCTCTGTTGCAGATGAAAATTCCAATGTTGTCTTTTATTCAGTGCTTTCAGAGGTCAAGTACTCATTTTGTAGTTTTGGAGATGACACGGCACTGGTTTTTTTATTCAGGCTCTCCAGCCTCAAGAGAGCTCTCCGTGGTACTGTTTCAGATCCTGGTAGCATCAGCCTGCATGATTATTGACTCTAACTTAAACCTTGCTCTTTCTAAGTTGTTTCCAGTATTCTGATTGATAAGAAGTATCTATCTTGCTTTATGCAGCAGATAGTTGTCCCCCCTACCCCCGCCACACACACACACACACACACACACACACACACACACACACACACACACAAGTTGTTTACCTTTCAAACTGACCTCTACTGGTGACAGCATGAATCCAGTCTGGATTCTGACTAGCTGCCCAAGACTTTAGCTGATATTACATTTACCTCTTTCAGTCTGTCCTCATATTTTGTTGGTCAATATAACCTAGCTTGCCCACTAGTCTTCTGGTTTTTCTTCAGAACTAATAACCATGAAACTGTAATATAGAAGGGAACTGAGATTATCTCTCCTGGGCACGTAAACAATCTCATAATCATAATGAACCCTGGATCTCTGTTACTCCAACTGTCCTTTTTGCAGTTTCCACACTTACAACTCTTAAAATTCTTGAACACAAAATAGGTTCTGTTGTGTATAAATCTCTCTCCCAAAGAAGAATGAAACACTGAAGAACAAGAACAGACAAATGCAAATTCTGCTTTTTCCCACCCGGAACACCAGCCACATGGCACTGCACATTGCAGGTGTTAAATTTAAGTACTTGTTGAATGAGTTTGCATCATTCCTGCAGTTCTCATTCTCATTTGTGTTTTTCCCTTCCTCTTCACTTATGTAAGTTCCCTAAATGTTTTTACTTGGATTATAAAGATACCAAGTTCAATTTTATATATTTGACATACTTTCTTCTGTGAGAGCCTTTTTTAGTATTTTGTACATACTATCTATTAAATGACATTTCTTTTTAAAATCAATTTGCCTGACCATTGAAGAGTGCTTCCTTACACTCCACATCTAAAGGAATAGCTCTTTTATTTACATTTGCTGTACGCAGAATATACTTGTGTTTCTTATAATCATTCATTTTTTTGTTGTTGTTGTTATTGATTTCCAGGTCCATCTTCTTAGCAAATTTGTGTGTTTGTTAGATTGTTTTATCCTCCACTAAAGCATGTATTTTTCAAAGCTCAATCTTATTTTAGATGATTTCTGCTCATATTTGTAAATGTGTTAGCATTCCTTGCATTGTTTTCTGTTCCCCGATATTTGCCATATCTTACATCCAGTACCATCCGCAACCCTCCATAGTCATCTTCTATACAGCGATGAACCTTATAATAGACTCACTAGAGAGATCACCAGAACCACATCTCTAATAAGCCATGATCAACCTTTACTAATTGCCAATCCAATAGCATTAATTTCAGATTGAATTTGAATTGAATTATAATATTTAATGTCTGTTTTACATTTATTGAAATTCAACTATGAGTTGCCCTCCGTTGACTTTTATTACTTCCTTAGAATTCTGTCCACCATAAAGCTATCATAAATGATGTCCACCATTTGTTCTTCTTGAGATAATATTGCTTACCTGTCATCTTGATATTTAAGATTGTTCTCTAAGAACATCTGTTCCTTTCAAAAACTGCTTAATTCAGCCTCCAAAATCATTCTCTTTACGTATTATAAAGATTAGTTCCATTCACCCATTATTACTACATCTTTTTTATATACATAGAGCTCTCTCTTTTCTTCATACCTTTGCAAAAATCAAATTCAATCACTGTGACACCCTACTATCAAGTCAATTGTGGGCATCATATTCCCGGAATCATTGATTTGTTAATGTTCAAATTTTCCAATTAGTACATTCTCTGCTTTTAGAAGCTGTTTTTGCAGAATCTTAACTATATCCTAATCATACACAGTAATTGTTTTCTTATTAAAGCAATATTTAAGAAATTAATTGAGTTTCTCAGTTTGACTTATCATTAATGTCTCTCATTTTTTTTCTATTCCATTCACTCTCTTATTTTGTCTTTCACTGTGTCCCCTCTTAAGATAAAATACTTCTTTTACCTTTAGCCATCTGTGCCGAATCCTGACTCATTCTTCTTTTTTAAGGTTCCATTTTTTCCTATGTTATAATACCCTACCATTTGTGTATAAATACAGCTACAATAAGGCATAAAAAGAGAGCAGTCAGGATTACTCCCCCTCACTAGATTTAGATCTGGGATTCCTACAGATGTGGATTCAGTGGTCACTTGAGGACCCAATCAGTTACAACTTGAACCTGATTTCCATGCATCTACCATCTACACACACTGCCTACATTATATACACTGTAGGCTCAATAATATGCCCATCCTTCCAGTGCATTCAGTCTCATTATTGAGTATTTTCCAGCTCTGGTTTCATCAAAATATATCACATTAGGACTACTGTTTCAACCTCCCTGAGGACCATCACTGGCCAAGTGCAGGTTGGCACTAAGGCATCAACACTGTGCAGTGAGAAGGCTCCTCTGCATTCCTTATTATTGATCCTCACTGTTCCCTATCACTTTTTCTTCTATTTACCTTTCTGTTTATCTTCTCACGTCCTTACCTTTACACTTCCTATCCCTTTTAGTCACTTCCCTGTTCTCTAACAGATTGTGTTAGACCTCAACTGATCTTCCCGCCTCGGTTTCTAACAGATTGTGTTACATTTCCTATCCCTTTTAGTCACTTCCCTGTTCTCTAACCCAAATGTGTTCTAATAGATGGCAATGTACAAAATCCTCTGTTTAATCAATGTGTTCCCCAGCCCTACCCAGTTGCCTCCTTGTTACCAGTAGCAATTGATGAAATTAAGTTTTAAGAACTGAGAAAAATATAAATAATGCTTTGGAATTTAGTGGAACAAGAATTGACCTCTAGTTCTCTTTCTCCTTCAATCTACCCGAATCATTCTCTCTGCACAAATTCTTCCATATAGTTATCTATATGGAAGATAGTAACTACAGTATCTATAGTATCTATAGTAACTATAGTTAACTATCTTCCAGATAGTTATCTATCACATAACCTGAGCATAAGGATACAAGTCGGGGAAAGCTGCTGGGGTTTGGTTTTGTTTTTTATCAGCATGAGGTAAACTCAGCCGGCTAGAGGAATTGGAGCCAGCTTGTTACAACCACAAAAACAGGGATAGGAGTTCAAAAATAAGAATGGGGTGAGGGAGAGAGACGAGGGAGAGAAGATGCCAGAAAATTCCTTTGGTATTGATGCATTATCCAGTAAAGTAGTCCCTTCTTTATGTCAGTGTGACGTATGAAAATTCATATTTCAAAACAAATGAGTTTAGTGATTAATAATTCTGTTTATGGAAAAATTAACAATAGTACTTAAATAGTACACTCTCTTATACCATTTCAAATATGAGTCTATGGGAATTCTATTATGCAAATTTTTAGGAGAATGGCTCTTCTCCTAAAATATCAAAAATGTGTGGATTCAGAGAAATTGGAAATTGTGAATCAAGAAAACCATTTATTATTCAGCAATTGTTGAATCAGAATGCATCTGGAAAAATTCAGAAGGAAATCTCAAGCCCTTGAAGGAAGGGACAATCTTATTGAAAAGATTGCCTTTTTACAAAAGTCTTCAAAAGATCCTTGAGCAAAAATCTTATTAAAATATTTAGCCCTAGTCTAGTACCTGGTACAAGGTGGGTAGTTGTTTTAGGTCAGATTTCTTAGTTACAGAGCCTGAGACAGTGTGTTAGGTGTGTATGAGTTACTGAGGAGTGTTCCTCAGAAACACCTATAAGCCTTAGAGAAGTGGGATAAGAAAGCGGAAAGACTCAAAAAAGAATATTGCCTTAGGAAAAAATCTCACCTTGTCCTGATACATGGTGATGCTCTATACTGTAAATAGCACTGCAGAGTTGCCTCACCTTGAGACAAGGGGCTTCACTTTTTAAACCTTGGATCAGTCTATCATTAATCACTTGGGAGCAGGGAAATTGTAACCAGCCAGGAGTTTCTGGACATATTGGCTATCATCCACCAACAATTCTCCAGAGAGGGCCCCAGGTGGATGTTACTAAGCACAGTTCTAAGAACAGCTGAGAGACAGGTGCACGTTCAGGAAAGGGAATCTGGACTGGGTATTTAAGGCATCTACTGCAATAATCAATAAATATTTATTAGATGAGTGAAGGGATGGGTATGACCCAATCTGACTCTAAAACAAATTCTCATTTTATGGGAACGGTGATATTTTCCAATTTGTCTTTATGGCAATGAATCTTACTCAACATACTGCACATATCCCATCTGGCTTAATCAGTGTCATTTTAGAACCCACATTTAAGCAGCAAGTGAATATAAACAACTACCAAGTCCAAGAACATAACAAGTCAAGAAGCAGTAAAAGGATGCTTGCTCTTAATATAGCTCTTATTGACAGGGAAGGCAACACTATTTATAAGCAACTGTATGGATGAGATTATTAACAAGGTTGGTGGAAGAAATACTAACCTAGCACACTGAAGCAAGGCTGACAACAATGCAGAATGACTCTATAATACTCACAAAAGAATTGGAAATACAGAGTAGACAAGTAACATCCAATATAGATTGCTTTTTCTAAATGGGTCCAAGCTAGGCCTCAAATGTTAGAAGGCACAGGAGTGACAATTTGATTTACTGATGCTCAGGAAGTTTTCAAGAATGCCCAGACTGGCAAAGAGAAATGGTTATGTGCATAACACTTTTCGTGAACACAGTCAAATGCCACCCTTAGCAGCAGCAGCATTTATGAATGCAAATGGCAAACTGTAAAAATACTACTTGTTGAAGTATGATATTAATAACTTGGGTGTAAGGATGACAGAATCTTACTGGAAATGGCACATAATGTCATTATGTACATTATTTTGTTTATTTATTTATTTATTTTTGAGATGGAGTTTTGTTCTGTTGCCCAGGCTGGGGGTGCAGTGGTGCAATCGGTTCACTGTAACCTCTGCCTCTTGGGTTCAATGGATTCTTATGCCTCAGCCTCCCGAGTAGCTGGGATTACAGGCGCCCACCACCACATCTGGCTTATTTTCTGTATTTTAGTAGAGACAGGGTTTCACCATGTTGGTTGGCCAGGCTGATCTTGAACTCCTGACCTCAACTGATCTTCCCGCCTCGATCTCCCAAAGTGCTGGGATTACTGGTTGAGCCACCACACCCAGCCTATGTACATTATTTTAATAGAGCAGATTTTAAATGTTTAGGCCTCAAAGTAACCATGATCTTTTAATCTGATTTTCAAACTTATTAAAAATATTATCTATTTACTCAGTGATTACATTAGTTTTACTCATAATCCTGACCTTATGTTTTCCCAGTGATTTAGAAGTTTTGGTAAACAAACAGAATTTTCAGTGTAGTCCTTTATTAAAATAGAGACTCTGGGATATTGAAGTTGTTTTCAAGAGCATCTCAAGAGGAAAATTTGGTTGTCATTTATATTTGTTGATGTCCTTTGATTGTAAGCAACAGAAACTAACTCACCTGACAAAAGGCAAAACAAAATTTATTAAGAATTTGAAGTAAATTATAGATTTAAAGGAAAAATGGAACAATATATTCTTTATAAGGCAAAATAAGGCAACTCTTAAAAAGGAGTTGTTTGGGGAGTTTCTCTACAACATGATGCCATTAATGAAACTCATTATCTGAGATACTCCATTCAAGTTTCACATTTCCAGGAGAGAGTTTTATTAGTCTAGCCTAAGTCGTTTCTCCCCCTTGGATCAGTCTGTCCAGGGAATAGTGACACACAAATGGTCACCAGAGAAGTCATTGATTTCCACTCTGCTATCCCAGTGTGTGCTGGCTTAGGCATTAGTTTGTCCTTGGAATATCTGTTGAATTCAGTGTATTCAAATCTGTAAGAGCTTTTATTTTATTTTGTGTTTCTTTGCTGGTTCTTAACTCTTACACCTAATTAGGATTTTTTCGATGCTACGTTGAATGAATTTAGATTCACAAACACCAAGCTTATATTTTATGTTAACATTTTAAACTCACATTAAGGGTTTTGATCTGTGACATAGGGATTACCATAAACTTTTTTGATAAAGAACCTGAAAAGAAGGGCTATATTTGTAGTACCCAGTGCTCATATCCCATGGCTCTGAGTTTTACCCAGGCCTCCTTTGTGAAAAGTTAGCCTCTTTCTTAATAAGATGCCATTATTTCTCATCTACACATTGGCTTAGCCAAGTAGCCAATTTTAAATTGTTGAGAGGTAACTACTAGTCTTAAAATTGTCACTCAACTGTGAGCCCCTGAAGGGCAAGAACCCTGCCCTACATTGCTACAACCCATGCTTAGTGGAGCATGTTATAGGCACTAATTATATGTTTTCTTAATGGATAAGTGAATGACTACATCTCTTTCTACCTTCTAATGTCAGCTTTTTATTTATTATTTACAATATAAACCAATGCATACAACATCTATATAAACTTATAAAACCCATATTAGTCACCTTTTCCACCTGATATAACTAATAAATGTTTCAGTGACTGGGGTAGAATTTGAAATTCTTTACTAGTATAAAGTTTAAACTTTATCTTTGGGTTTTATTTGTGTATTTATGATATTCCAAGTGTCCAATGGCTTGGGTAATTTGAAATTGACAATTTCCATTAATTTTGTTAAATGTACACATTTGTAGATCTGTGTCATGGGTAACAGAAAAGGGTAGATAAGTATATCTTCACAATAAATCTGAACCCATTTACCTGCTTGGCTGGACTTGTACTTCTTGGATCATAAAATTTGTCCTTTGTAAGCCCAAGGAATGGTAATAATGATATAAACTTGACTGAACTTGCAGCCCCAAAGGCGTGAGAGTGATTCTGTAGGGCCTGTTATAAATTTGCTGTCATATAACTTTAATCAACATTTTGAGACATGTGTCCTGCAGCTTTGGAGTAATGTATTCAACTTACAGACGGCACAAATACCAAGGCTTCAGAAGCATCAGTCTCCACTACTCAAGTTGACCCCATAATTCATCAAAACTAATCAGATCCATCATATCCTTTATAGGTGCCACACACATGGCATTCCCAAGTAATTCTAACTCCTGGAATTGGTGACATGGGCCACCATCGTTGTTGTTATTATTATTACAATTATATTAGAATAACATGTTCTCAACCGAATGTGGTGGCTCATGCCTGTAATCCCAGCACTTTGGGAGGCTGAGGCAGGTGGATCTCTTGAGGCCAGGAGTTCTAGAGCAACCTGACCAACATGGTGAAATACAAAAATACAAAATTACTCAAATACAAAAATTAGCCTGGCATGGTGGTGCGTGCCTGTAGTTCCAGTGACTCTGGAGGCTGAGACAGGAGAATTGCTTGAACCCAGGAAGCGGAGGTTGCAGTGAGCTGAGATCGTACCCCTGCACTCCAGCCTAGGCAACAGAGCAACAGTCTGTCTCAGAAAAAAAAAAAAAGAATAGCATGTTCTCAAAGTATCAAGTAAATCTTTTACTGGTTAATGTCTGAGGCAGATGCGTTTTCTTGCCTCTTCCTTGTTTGTCACTCTTTACAACCAGAACAATACATCATCGTGTTCCTTAAATGTAATGTATCCCATAACCAGTGGTAGTAGGCTTAGTACAAAGTGCCCTCCATCACCTTTCTCTTGGTCTTCATCTCTATAGATGGCCTCATGCTAAGACATTACTGTTCTTGGAAGACATTCATCAAGTCTCACTTTTCTGTGATATTCCCCCTTCTGAGTTCTGATTATCTACATTTATGGCTGTGGATGTCGAGAATCCTCATCTTAGCAATCAGCATTGGTACTCCCATACTTCACATATACTGCAGAACAATCGTGTCTCTGGGTATGGCCCGGGGAGATGGAGCTCACTGGCCTGATGGCACACCTTCTTTCCCGTGAAGTTTAAAATCCTTACTATAGTAGAAGGTCAAAACAGCTCGGTCACTGCACTTATTACTACTGTCATCATTTGCTTGCTTAGTTATCTCTTCAGTAGCCTGTGATCTACCTAAGGATGGGAACCACATTTTAAAAAAATTTTGCAACCCCCCTTCCCAAAATATCATAGCACCAGATACATAGTTTCTGATGCTCCAACAGACCAAATTATTCCCTTGCTGAAGGGCACAGAAAGCTGCCCACATGATTGGAAGCTTCGGCCAGGATATCACATTTGTGGCAGCAAAGTGAAAATAAAACAAAGCTTCAAAATATTTGGGAGAAAGGAGAGAGATGTGTTAAAAGTCCAGAAACTTTCCTCTGCTGCTAGTAGGGAAGGGATGCCTTTTTTGAAACAAAATACTACACTCTCAGCCCGTGATCTTGATGAGATCAGCACATAATGCTGATAAGATCTGAGCTGCATTGTCATTCTGTTTTTATTTTTTGTAGGCATTGCGCTCATGTGTAAATGTTTGAAAAAGAAAAAAACTACTCATTTTGAAATGTTATGTCTGTGAATAAAATATGTACATGTATTTGAGACTCGGTTTGACACTACAACAGTATATTTAAGATAAACTATTTATCTTCCACAAACACATTTCACTGTTTTAACACATCCATTTGTTTCTGGAATGAAGGCAGAGGCATGAGGGGTGGGAGGGAGGAAGGAGGCAGGAAGGAGAAAAAAAAAACAGGGAGCTTTGTGTTGTGATATTTCAGCTTTTCTCTTGATGGCAAAATTCTAACTGGAATAAGGTTTTGTTATCCCGGATGTCAGTTCACAAATCATGAATTAAGCAGCTCAAGCCAAGTGGCACCTAGCAGTAAAACTGGCATTTCTCAAAATATTGGCAGATCGAGCGAGCAACTGTTGATTTTAAATGTTTAATGAGCAATATGTTACTTATTCCGGTAATATTGTTGTGTTTGCCTAACCTTTCTCAGACTGCCTCCTTCTGCTTTATTGCTGGAAAGCTTCCAAAATAGAAGGGGCGAGTTAGGGAGGGGAGAGTATGTGGACAGTTCTTATGAAGAAAAACTATAAGAAGAAAGAATTCATTAAAATTGCTCTCCTGATGATGAAGAACTATCCATGTCTTCTCAGAATCATAACTCAGGGACTTAGATGGCATTTTCGAGTCCCAACATATTTTTTCCTCACGCATTTATGATCACAATGGAGAAAAGAAGAATATAGGAAGAAAAAAATAGAATGAAAGAGGGGCAGATAAACCTGCTGAGGGGTGGTTGTAACAAGAATTCTGGAATAACTAGAAAGTGCTGGATGAGGAGATCTTGAGTGAAATCGTGATGACAGAAACCTGGGTGAAGTCACTGCACATGCTTGTGATGGCAAAGTTGATCCGGAGAATGAACCTGTGGCAGAATTTTAACAGAAATCAAATCAGTGGAGCAAAAGGGAAAGATAGAAATCAATAGTAACCTCGTACTACTCAGTGGCAGACAGTGCCTGGCCTCTTGGTCCCGTTTTACAGGTAAACACTACCAGTACACACTCATTTCTTAGCAGGACTGGTTGGTGAGTCTGAATGCATTACTGGTCAGAGTGTGTAAAATATCTGATGGAAATTAAACCTCTGTCAAGGTAAAGTTAATGATCCCTGTACAAACTAAGAATATCATTTGTAGCCTTAAAAAAAAAGTTTTCTTTTTCCTTTTTTTAAATCAGAACAGTTTCTTTTAGCAAAAGTGAATGAGGAACTTCAGGCATTACTGGGTAAGTTTGAAATCCTCTACAGGACTAATGCAGATAATTCGTGCAAAAGATCTAAATCAGTAAGGATGTTAAAATGAAGACAAGCCTATGACTGATTAGCATAAAAAATTAGCTACAGAGACAAATCTCCTGAACAGAGTTCTCATTATAGTTGGGAACAGAAAGAAATTTCTCAGGCTCTAAGAATTAAAATAAAAGAAAAAAATAAATTACCTGTTTGTGGAAGTTAGGGGACAATTTTGCCTTTGTAAAAATACACCAGAAGCCTGCTGTTAATGGTACTTAAGGCATTATGATATTGTTTATAAATTTCAATAGAAAAATACTGTTGTATAGAGCTCATTTGGGATCACATTTTTAAAAGTAATTTCAAAATATATATCTATTTCCACTCTTCCACGCTGGTGTTCATGTAGATGGAAACTATGATTTTTTTTTTTAACACAATCATAAGGCCTATTTTTGGTACTGGGCTCAAGAACCCTGGAAATAATGCTAATGAGGTAAGAACAATGAGGACAATTTCCCTAATCTAGTGAGCTTTGCCTGGTCCTTTGACCACAGTCTTTAACCCTGAATGTGACCCCTCACATGAATATTCAGTCACAATAGCAATAGCTTGTCAAAGAAAAATTATTTGAGATTCATCATTAAGGACTCATCATTTATTGAGTATCTACTATGTGACAGGCCTAGCACATAGTGATATTTGGGATAACACTGTAATTATTCTGTACTCTTTAGTAATAGGTTTCTATTTATAGAGAGACGGCTACAGTGCAGCAATTTTGTTAACCCGTCACATTCGTTAAAATAAAATGCAGCGGCCACTTATCAAACCCCTACTTTAATATTTCACTCAGTTAAATATTTCAGTACAGCAATGAGTGAGAGCAGGAGGAAAATCTTATTCACGAAGTGAAGTTAAAGAATACAATTGGGACAAATACATTCAAATGTTGGGTTAAGGTTACTGGCCTCGCTTCTTCTGATGGAAAGGAAAAAGATAACATCTTTTCTGAGAAAAATACTTGGGTAAGGATCTCTAGAATAATTTGTGATCGGGACTGAAAGTAGTAGATAGTTTGTGTTATCTTTTACTCACTGTCCAATTCCTAATCTATCTTTTGAATTTGTTATAAAAAGAAATAAAAGAAACAATGTTCTCTCATGTGGTTGAGAATTACCTGAGATAATATTGATATGTGTAGAAAGCCTTAGGTAAATAACATCTATTTTTATTAAATGTATCTGTTTAATTTGAGGAAACCTTTCATTCTTTTTTTTTTAAGTACCTACCATATGCTGAGAACTCCTCATTTGATAACAAAATACTTCTCCTTTGGATCTCCACTTCAGTGGCTTTTTCTTAGGTGATCTTTCTTAACCTCCGTAACCAAGTGAAACCTCTCTTTGATCCACTCTTTCATTCGAAATATCTTGCCTGCTTCACACTGAACAGAGTTATAACTTAGGCTCAAATAATCATACATACATACGTTAAGATAGTAGCTTCATGACATTGAAGACAGGCTGATTTATTCACCCCTGTATCTTCACTCAGCATCTAGTGCAGGATCTGGCCTGTAATAGGCACTCAATAATGTATTTAATTGTATGTATAAATGAATGTACAAGTCAATGAAGCAATGGGGGAATATATAGATAAATGGGCCTGGTGCACAGACTTTACAAATCTTATGGTATAGCTAGGGAGACAAAATATATACAAATGATGATAGTACAGCCTGATTTGGGCTACAATCACTGCATGAACAAAATTCTTTGAGAGAACAGAGAGATAAAACAAAAACATAGGGGTTGAGAATAGGGATAGTTCCAAGCAGGGCTTAGGAAGAAGAAGCAGGAAAAGGAAGGGTGCTGAGACAGACTTCCTAAAGGAGAGGGCATTGGAGTTGGTTCCCAAAGACTGAGTAGAAGGAACCCAGAAAGAGAAAGGAATGTCTTTTTGGAGGAAGAGAGACAGCATGTGTTGTTTACATTGATCAATCTATGTGCTGAAATCTAAAAGCTCCAACTCTGTTATATCAAACAAAACTGATATTTTGCAATATTCAGAGGCAATATTCAAGTCTTCATTAGATGTAAATATACAATAAAAACTATGAAAAGCCTCCAAGAGAGAAAGATAAATGTAGAAAAGGAGAGAAGCTCAGAGTGTAATATATTTCTTATTACATGGAGGCTCTGGCATCCTGTGAATGGGTAGTGGTCAGTGCCTTCAGAAATGCACCATCATAGACTGATTCCTAAGTGGAGGGGCAAATTCTGGGGTGACCTTTAGAGGGAACAAATGGGAAGCAAGCGAGAGGCTCTCCAGCAGGCTAGGACAAGAGAGCTATTAAATATAACTGTGTGCATTTACTTACAGATATAATACTTGGTAATTTGCATGTATTATCTCTTTTGAACTTCTTAGCAATCTTATAGGTCATCAAAACTGGTATTATAACCTCTATTTTACAGAAAACTAAATTTCAGAGATTTTCTATAACTTGCTCAAAGTTAATGGCAAGCTATGAACTCAGGTTCCCCAAATTGAGTTCTAATGCTGTATTATACTATATAGGATTAATTATTTTGTAAAACAAAATGAAACGATAAAATAAAATAGAATGACCAGAAAAAATAATTACCAAATGGCTCATATTTTAGAATATTTTCCTCTCTTTTTTTCCCTTATTTTCTAGACTTGCTCTGTCTTATGCCGTAGATCTCCTTTTAGCCTAGTCCTTTTTCTGAAACAGAATTTCTGCCCTAGTCTAAAAAAACATAGACTTTTTTTTCCCAGAACCTTACTCTGTCATCCAGACTGGAGTGCAGGGGTGTGATCTTAGCTCACTGCAACTTCCACCTCCCAGGTTCAAGTGATTCCCCTGCCTTAGCCTCCCAAGTTAGCCTCCTGAGTATCTGGGATTACAGGTACATGCTACCATGCCCAGCTAATTTTTGTATTTTGGGTAGAGACAGGGTTTCGTCATGTTGGCCAGGCTGGTCTTGAACTCCTGACCTCAGGTGATCCTCCTGCTTCGGCCTCCCAAAGTGCTGGGATTACAGGCGTGAGCCACTGCGCCCAGCCTGAATTTAAATCTTGATTCCACTACTTTGTAGCTTTATAGTTGTGAAAAACTAATTCGGTTCTCTGTCTCAATCACATTAATGAATGGGAATGTTTACGTATATGTATGCATGTGTATGTATGTATCATACATATGTTTCATTTATATCATCATGTTGTACTTCCTCAATTAAACTAGCATTAGTGTGTGTCATGTTGCTTAGCATATGCCTAGTTCATAATAAATTCTCAGTAAATATGTATTTGGTAAATGAGTATTAGTTCTCTTCTCCTTCCCCACTACCTGTGTAATCTTAGATCAGATACTTAATAGCTATGAGCCTCAGCTACCTCATCTGTTCAGGGTTTAAAATATTTGTACTTCAGAGTTTTCAAAATGGTTAAATAATATAATTCACATGAGAATTCTTAGCACATAGTTTTCACCAAATAAATACATATGTTCCTTCCTCTTCATTTCTGTATTTTTGTTCTGCATACCATTTAAACACTTCTTTCCATTCTTCCATTCTTAGGAGGTTCAATTCTTTTCTCTTTCCCATCTCCTATCGGCCTCCTGCTGTCGGCCTTCATAACCCTCCTCTTTTCTAGACTTCTACCTGCTATTTTCTCCTGCACTCTTTTCTGTAGTTTTCCTTCTTTGATTGCCTTCTGCCTTTCCTCTTGCCTTTGCTAACTCTTTGAGCTCTATAGTAAGGTGCAGGTGATCGCAGGGTGGCACATGGGGCAGCCGAATCTACCCGGAGGACTCTCTAAGTAGTTATAACAACTAAAGGATCAGTGATCTAGATATCTTTGATTTAGGAGAATGGAGGCAAGAAAATATATTTAACAGTAGAAATGCTCTTGATTCATCACCTTTCTCATTAGCATACACACACACGCCCACCCAAGAATTATGCATTTTATCACTTCTTCACCCATTCTTGTGGGTCCTTTTATCTTTGTATTTATATTTAATACTAATTCACTCATTTTCAGAGCACCAAAAATAATTGGGCCTGTAAATCAACAGAAATCTAAGAAGAGAGAAAAGGAGATAAAAGGGAAATGCGGAGATATAAATGACAACTAGACATGAACATTTTAATTCTCTGAAAATCAGCACCCTCTTAACTATACCAGCTGAGCTGTACACTTGTTCTAAGCTGTTTGCAACTCTTTCTTCTTTCCCACAAGGCTCTCTGCTACAGACTGTAGGAATATTTCTGAGTCCAGTTGGTGATCAGTTTATATCCTGAGGCAAAAGCATTGATGGTGTGTGCCATACTTTTTCTAGCTTGTATAACTCAGATGGTATTCCTGCTTTGCTCATTCGCATAGAGGTTTAATTCTTCCTAGAGTCTTACAAAGCTTCAAAAGTAACCGAGGAAAGTCTAGCAATAGGGAACCCTCAGGTTAGAAAAAAATGTCAAGGAGTAGGAAGTTGAAGCCATCTATCTGTCTGTCTGTCTGTCTCTCTCTCTCTTTGTCTCTGTCTCTTTCTTTGACACACACACACACACATACACACGATACATGTTGGTTTTCTTTAGGTAGCTTTGTTCTTTGTACACTGAAACAATTTAAAGAGGGGTATCATATCTTTTTATCTTTCATTTCAGCATTGCACTGCTAACATTTTTTTTCGTTTGTGCCTTTCCTGAGGCCTTCAAGGGCCTTTGAAACCTTCCATGGTAAGGTTGATTTCCCAGGAATACACCTGTCTAAGGATGATTGTCTTCTGATTCCCTGTAGCCATTTTTTTTTTTTTTTTCTGTCTCTGCTGAATAAACTTAGTCTTGAGTCTTGACCCTCGGTAAAGAGGACAATTTAAAAGAAGGGAGAAAAATAAGTATCTCTGTGTTTCAGGGTTTAAACCGCATGGCCATTCTAGGCTGCCAATCCCTATGAGAATGCAATGCCCTTTTCTCTATGGTCTATCAATTTTAAGAACTCCCAGGCAGCATAAAATGAGAAAGAGGTTTACTGTGAATTTGGAATAATACTATTCTCAGAGGAAAATCTTTTCAACTACTGCAAATATAATTTCTAGTTCCGTAATTTGAAAGTTCCGTGGCTGATTCCTATGTATTTCTTTCCCATCTTCTTGTTGGGAGTTTGCCTGTGACTTCATATAATGAGTTTTCTCTGCTGTGGGGAGCGAAAGCACTGTGCACCTTACAGGTCTGTGATCACCATCTCTCCAGCAAGCAGAAGAAACACCTGGGGCCTTTTTAGGTTTTTTAGAAAGAAACAAGTATAAGGCTGTTAGTCTGATTCTAACTTTTACTGCATTTCTCCTGGGAACAACTCCACAGCAAATGCAGCAATCTCTTCCCTAGAAAGTCTCAGGATACACGCTGAAATAGTATAGTTCATACCAGCAGCCGGGGTGTTTAAAGCTTTCTTTATAGCGTGGCTAGTTTGTTGAGGCCAGAGCAAAGGAACCAGTGAGTTGGGCCACCTTTGTGAACCTTTGCAGTGAGAGTGTACATCAAAATCACCACCAGAGTGTTAAAATGCAGATTCCTGGGGCTTGCCATAGACTTAGTAGATTAGAACTTTTGGAGATGAGCCTAAGAATCTTCCTTTTCAAGGAGTTCCCTAGGTGATTTTTCTTACTTTGGGAGCCACAACTTTAGAAAAATATTTAGGAAGAGCCAAAAATGTAAATGTACTGACAGGTACTGATATCATAATTAGTTGAAAATAATTTATTGGAGCCTAGGACATAGAATGTTACTTCTGAAATATACTGTTGTTCTCATCTACTATACTCCCCAACTTAAAAAATGGGAAATACAACAGCCCAATGAAAAATACACTTCTTCAGACTTGCATGTTAGAGTTTGTTTCTCTACACCATGGGTCAACAAACTTTTCCATGAAAAACAAGGTGGTAAATATTTTAAGCTTTGTGAGCCATAGGATCTCTGTTGCAATTAAATTCTGTCATTGTAACAGAAAGCAGCCATAGACAATAAATAAATGCATGGGCATGGCTGTGTCCAAGTAAAACTTTATAAATACTGAAAGTTAAATTTTATATAATTTTTATGTGTCAAAAAATATTATTATTTTAATTTTTTTAACTTTCAAAATGCAAAATTCATTCTTAGTTATGAGCTGTACAAAATCATCCAGAAGATCAAATTTGGCTCTTGGGACATAGCTTGCCAAGTCCTGCTCTATAACTCTCCTGGTTCCAACTTAAGACAAATTTGGAAAAAAATAAACAACAATCTCAGAAAATAATTTTATATATACACATATACATAAGGATATACATATCCTTATAAATGTCTGTGCCTAGCACTACAGGATTTTTGTTCAGAAAAGAGGTTGCATTTAATCTACAATCTAACATTTTACAAGTGATTCACCAGACATAGGAAGTGTTTCTCAAAGTCTAAGAGGTGAAAACTCTTGACAATTATTGTAGCAGAAAGAGAACGAGAGATTTAAAAGGAATTAATATTTAATGAATACCTACTGTGTCTGGGCACTGTTCATCATATTCAAAAGTATAGTACTAGAACATCTACAAGTAATGAGTATTAATGGTAAGAGCAAATTTAATTTATTACTAATTAATTGTTATCAATATAATGATAGCTTCCCAAATAGTGGCATCTTCTTTACTTTTTAGTATTGTCTTACGATGCCTTGTTTTATCTCCCCAGCATAGTGCTGGACATACAACAGTTGTCAAATTAAATTTTCTATTATTTTTTTTACTCCAGAGAGCTGGCGCTTATCCAGTAGGGATTTCAAAGGGAGAGCCATTCTTTTTGTATTTGTAGGCAGTCTCTCTCTCTCTCTCTCTCTATCTCTCTCTCTCTCTCTCTCTCTCTGTCTCCAAGATAGAGGTTATGAAGGATTCAAGAGATGTCAAATGATCTCCTGACCAAATCCAGCTTTTTGTTTATGGCTATCAAAGTTTGAACAATTGTCAGTTGGTCTATGCAACAGTCATGCTCTTTACTATACTTCTAAGTTATTTGATTTTAGTGTAACCACTGAGCATAGTTGCACTGATTTCTCTTTCTGAAAATGAGTTAAATGGCTTTCAAACTATATGCTACAAAACACTCATATTCTAGAAACTGAGCTTAACAGCTTTGTCACTAAAATAAAATGTGGGTGCTTTTTTCCTGATTTATAAATGACAAATATTACTGAGTATAATTTTGTGTATTGAAGTATTTACCATAAAATATTATTAGTTTTTTTACTGTCTGCACCATTTTCTCAATTAAATTCTAACAATCTAATGTAAAAAAGCACAATCAAATATTTTCTTTTTGTATTTGGACCTACCACTTGAACAATTTTGAGAATCTGTCCTGGATTGTATTTTGGAAAAGTTAGTATCTTTTCTAGAAAAAGAACATTAAATCTGTATGGTTTTGATTAAATTATGTAAGAACTTTCCTTCAACCTCATTTTAAACATGTGTATTTAAAATGAGTTAATTAAGTTTCATATCTTCAACTCTTTAGTGAGAAATATATTTATGCTAGTTTAGGGGAAAATTCCATGTTCCTGCAGATCCAAGTTCAGTCGGGTACCATTCTCTAACTGGCTCTAAATATGTTACACCTATCCCACATACACACGGATACCTCTATTTTCTTCCAAATACTTTTCATCCTTAAGTTGCTTTATAATATTCCTGTTTTGACAACTTGATGGAAAGAGGGATAGATTTCTCAATGGCTGGTTCCTGGGCTGAGGAAGTTGGAGATCAGGCACATGACTCTTTTGGAATCGTATCTTCTGATTAGTGTGGATCCAACCCTGCCGTGCTCTAGCCAATGGCTAACTAGTCCCATCACAGCACGTGAAGTTTAATATGTAGCCAGCATGCCATTTCCCATGCCAATGGCCCACAGCTCTTTCTGTTATAGCATTCAACAGTTCTCCAGGCAGACAGGACACTAGCTACGAGTTGCATGTAGGAACTAAATTCTCCATTACCCCTGATGTGCAGAAGGTGCCTTGATAACCTTCCCAAGCCAAATCTAAAGCACTTAGACCACCTGTAACTATATTAGGACTAGGGATACTGGTTAAAAACAAATAAACAAACATATTTTAGACCTCCAGTCCTTTAAAGAGGACAAAAGCTTACCACTGTATTATCAGGAATGAAAACTCCAGTTTTGTGAATTGTAAGTTTTCCTCATTCAGCTGCCTTTGCAATCACATGCTCCTCTATTTACTTACCCTCAGATATGTAGAGTGCCAGGAGAGCACTTCTTAGAATGATTATTATATGTCATATCAAAACGAAGTCTCATAGCAAATAGACTTTAGACTCAACCAACCAAAACAAACCTCTCTGTTTGCCCTGACCACCAACAAAGCTGATTTCTTTTCTGAAGGCATCTGTGAGATTACTTTAGGCTGAGATTCATGGCATTTTCTTCCTGCTCTTCTTCTTCCCCATGGTTTGGCTGGCTTAATTTCTTCTGTGATCTTCCTGTGTCCCGCCCTATTACTTTCTTGTTTGCTCAGGACGTCTTCCTCATGTATTTCTGCTTTCACATCTTTCCCTGTGTCTCCTCTGCCCCTCAGCACAGCTGGTCAGATAATGTTCCCTGAGAGCCACTGCTAAGTTTGCCTTCAGGTAAAGCCATCTGTCAAAAGGGGAGGATTTGTGGGGCTTAACTTTTTTCATCTTGAAATTGTGAAGTTTTTCCAACTAGAAAATTAAAATTGCATCAGTATATGATATGTTGAGCCACTGATACAATAAGGTTTACCCTTCCAGAAACCGACAGTATTTCAGATTAGTATACAAGGTTGGGAAGGCTGAGGAGATTTGAAAGCCTAGGAATTTATTGAAAATATTCCAAGGCCTCCTGCTTATAACTTACCCAATTATCTTCTGAAAAACTGAGCATTAATGTTCTTATCAGTATTTGGATTCACAAGTTTAAAAGACCACCAAGATTTACATATTAGTGAGAATGATTTTCTGTCTCAGTGTTTGCTACTCAATTCCTAGCTACCCCAAACAGTTAGATACACGAAGCCAGCATTGTGTAAAATGTGACATCTGAATTTGTGACACCCCCCCCCTTCCCCTAGCAGCATCCTCTTCTTTCATTCTAGTCTTTTTCCAATTCCTATTCCCACAAGTACCAATCCTGATTGCCTGCAGGCTGCGAAATCCCTTAGGTGTTAATTGAGAATTAAGACGTTAGCTGATAAAAGGTATAACCACTTGCATTAATATTTGCATTGCAAAAGGAGTCTTAATGGGAAAATAATTAAGCTTTAAAGTTTGATATCTTTGAGGCAATTTATCCTGCTTGGCAACCTGTCAATTCTGCTCACTTTACATCACCTTTCCTTTACTGCACCTCAGGTTGGCCACATGTCATTTGAATGTAACTTTGCAAACCAAGACTTGAATGTGGGGTAAGCGAGCTCAGAATTCTTCACAGCATGATGCAAAGAAACTCTCTCCTATTTATAGATTAACTTACTCTTAATGATCTTCCAACACTTGAGAAGGTCAATAGCCCTCCATCTGTCATTCTCCAAGTTCACCAACAACTTATCCACCCATCAAAGGTGCTTTTGTAACAAAATCCATGCATAATTAAGCCAAGAAAGGTAATGTACATTTTCTTGTTCAACTTTGGGTGTAAATGACCTATTCTCAGTGATTTTTACAGTAAGGAAATCTAGTGATTAGACCAGGCAACACTGAGCACTGTAGGACAGAGGAAAGAAAAGGGTAACCCACAATTGGGAGTTGAGATCCAGGCTTTTGTGGAGTTCCAGGCAGGCCAGAAGGCAGTCAGCACTGGCTTTTGTCATGAATCTAGTGTCTAGAACTGGTAGGCAAATGAGGATCAATCACAAGAACAGAGGACGTTACAAATATATAATTGATTAAAACACTGGAGTCACACAGGCATCTTAGCTGTGCCATTTACTATCTGTGTAATGTTGGGAAAGTGCCTTAACTTTTCTAAACTTCACTTCCTTCCTTCATTGGTTAACAAGAGACACACAGAGAGAAAAGAAGAAGCCTATATAGATAAACTAGCGGATGTAAACAATCCACATGACATGAAGGGCTACCCAACAAATGGAGACTGAATTGTTAGTTCAGAAATGGGAATTGAGTTCAAGACAGAATGTTGATTCTCCTCATAATTTAACTTGTCTCCTTCAATATTTCCTGACCTAAACACTGGATTGATCCCTGATCCCGGGTCAAGCTGATTTCTGTGTCTAGAGTTAACCTAACTCCCTTGAGAAAAGAAAAGCTATATGCTTCTGAATGCCAAACTAGTAAGATCAGAAGGATGCTTACCAAACGTAGGGGTTCTGGATTATCACCTGGTAGGTTTTGTAAAGTAATGGATTCCTGAGCCTCATCCCAAGAAATTCTGTTTCAGTAAGTCTGTGAAAGAGCCCAGTGATCTGCATGTATTAGCAGTTTCCAGTGTGATTATCATATAGGTGGTCCAGGGATCACAGTTTGAGAAACACCTATACAGATGCTGATCAGAATCTGAGATAAGCTGATCACCACACCTGGATACCATATTTGTATAATTTTTTAAAGTGAAAGCAAAAGGGAAAATAAATAGATTCACATAGTTTCTTTTTTATTTCAAAATAGTAGCAAGAGTTGAAAAAGGCATCTACAGAGACATATTTTCTGGAAACTAAAAGATCCTTTTATAAAGAATATTGAGTAATATGTTAGACAATATGTTTGACTGAAATTTATGAAATGCATAGAAAATGTGTTCAAAGGGGCAATTTTTAAATAATCTTTATAGAAAAGTCCATGGTCTCACTTCAGTAAAGCCATTTCTAGGAAGTACTGAAATAATTATGGTCAAAATGGTTTGCTTTCTAAATGTGTGATTCTTGAATAGAATCCAAAGACTTGAATAAACTGATAGTAGCATACCAAATAGATATGCCTTGCAATTATTAAGTGTCTTAAACAAGCATTTGATAGGTTGTACGTTGACTCCATTAGCAAGTGATCTCTAGACAGTTATTCTGCATGGTTGCATGAGGTCTCATGTGATAGGTACAGGAGGCGAGGGGGTCAATCTTCTGGTCAACCCCCAAGAATAAGATGAAATAGCTTCAGCAAAGGGCTAAGACGTTGCACAATAATGTTTTTCTCTCATATAAACAAATGATTGAATACATTTAAGTACTTGTTTGAGATCCTAAGTTCTGTGCTATATACAATAGAAAAATACTGCACAACCTGACACTTTGTATGGCAGGTATTACTTAGCTCTCTCTATCCATGAAAATTCTCCATGTGCACTCTATTAATCGTACACTTTCATGAAAATCATTTTGTTGTTCACACTCTTTAGGCTGGTAGGATTAGGGGGCGGTACTAGGACACTAGGGAACTTAGAAGTTCCCAGTGAGAAAGGAAAATAAGCTGAGTGTTTCCTGGGCTGAGGGAGTTTAAAAGACTTGAGTGAAAACAAAGGATGAGTTCTTTCTACCTCCACCTCAGAACTTTTCCCCTTTCCTATAAGATTTATAGTTCATATAATTAGGGAAACTCAGGTTGGGATTGTTCTCAGAATACTCAGATCCAAAGGGATAATACCAAAGCACAGATATTTCTTGGGAATGATTCTGCACCAATGTGAGTAGGCTATTAGTCAGCTATAAAATATAGTGAGAAGGGTCCAGCTCTGTAGGAAAAGTGATGGTGACAACTAAATGATGGGTCAAATTTTTAATTTAGTTCAACTTTAGTAACAGCTGGGAACTGGAGTGCAATCTGACTGCCAGTAACAAGGATCAAAGAGCAATCAGGCAAACTGGTACCATGGAGTGGAGAATAGTTAGGAAAATTCATTTGAGTGCACATACAGCTACCTGCCACCTTCAGAGTCAGCACTCTTAAGTCCAGACACCTGTCAATCATGAGCAAAGTGCTTCTAACAATTGGCCAGGCCCAAGTCTCACTGCTTTGGGGGCCAAGTGGCCTGGATCTGTGGTTACAATTCTTTAATAGACACAGTTGAACAGTACAGGAGGTAGGTTGCAACACACGATGCCCATGGATAGTCACTGAAAATTTTTGTCCATCTAATTAGAAAATTGTTCTGATTTTATGTAATGTCAACTTGCTTACTATTCCTCCTGTCATTCAGAATTGGTGTCTAATTTTCCTAATCATTCTTTTTCCCTTATGCCAGAAATAGAAAATCGTACAGATTTTCTTTTCATTCTGAGAAACCTGCCCTTAGGTTACAGCCAGAAGAATAGGAATGTATTTCCCCAACACTGAAATTATTAAACTCAGTTTCCTTTCAAAATATTGCATTATAAAAGTGATATATATATGATCTATGTCAAAAATTCAAGCAGGATAGGAAAGCATCAAATGAAGAGAAATTCCCTGACCACACACTTCTGGGCCTCCTGGTCCCACAACCCAGAAGTAAGATTGTTAACATTATGTAAACAGTATATATAATTATATATATAAAATGTTATTATATATAATATATAATATTATAAATATATATAATATAT